>NW_027364866.1:0-166498 GCF_046119375.1 Phyllobates terribilis
TACTGTTTGTGCATTTACAATATTCATTGATTTTTGCCATTGAAAAACGTCCAGAAATGATTGAAGCTACTGACTGAATGAAAGGAGCTGGCATCTCACTCTCTTTGAATCTTCTTTATCATGCTAAGAGGAGCAGGAAAAAGCAAAAAATTTCAGAATTGCACCTTGCAATGCGGAGAAATTACTGTTTGTGCATTTACAATATTCATTGATTTTTGCCATTGAAAAACATCATGTTATTCATATACCAGAAATGATTGAAGCTACTGACTGAATGAAAGGAGCTGGCATCTCGCTCTCTTTGAATCTTCTTTATCATGCTAAGAGGAGCAGGAAAAAGCAAAAAATTTCAGAATTGCACCTTGCAATGCGGAGAAATTACTGTTTGTGCATTTACAATATTCATTGATTTTTGCCATTGAAAAACGTCCAGAAATGATTGAAGCTACTGACTGAATGAAAGGAGCTGGCATTTCACTCTCTTTGAATCTTCTTTATCATGCTAAGAGGAGCAGGAAAAAGCAAAAAATTTCAGAATTGCACCTTGCAATGTGGAGAAATTACTGTTTGTGCATTTACAATATTCATTGATTTTTGCCATTGAAAAACATCATGTTATTCATATACCAGAAATGATTGAAGCTACTGACTGAATGAAAGGAGCTGGCATCTCACTCTCTTTGAATCTTCTTTATCATGCTAAGAGGAGCAGGAAAATGCAAAAAATTTCAGAATTGCACCTTGCAATGCGGAGAAATTACTGTTTGTGCATTTACAATATTCATTGATTTTTGCCATTGAAAAACGTCCAGAAATGATTGAAGCTACTGACTGAATGAAAGGAGCTGGCATCTCACTCTCTTTGAATCTTCTTTATCATGCTAAGAGGAGCAGGAAAAAGCAAAAAATTTCAGAATTGCACCTTGCAATGCGGAGAAATTACTGTTTGTGCTTTTACAATATTCATTGATTTTTGCCATTGAAAAACATCATGTTATTCATATACCAGAAATGTTTGAAGCTACTGACTGAATGAAAGGAGCTGGCATCTCACTCTCTTTGAATCTTCTTTATCATGCTAAGAGGAGCAGGAAAAAGCAAAAAATTTCAGAATTGCACCTTGCAATGCGGAGAAATTACTGTTTGTGCATTTACAATATTCATTGATTTTTGCCATTGAAAAACGTCCAGAAATGATTGAAGCTACTGACTGAATGAAAGGAGCTGGCATCTCACTCTCTTTGAATCTTCTTTATCATGCTAAGAGGAGCAGGAAAAAGCAAAAAATTTCAGAATTGCACCTTGCAATGCGGAGAAATTACTGTTTGTGCATTTACAATATTCATTGATTTTTGCCATTGAAAAACGTCCAGAAATGATTGAAGCTACTGACTGAATGAAAGGAGCTGGCATCTCACTCTCTTTGAATCTTCTTTATCATGCTAAGAGGAGCAGGAAAAAGCAAAAAATTTCAGAATTGCAACTTGCAATGCGGAGAAATTACTGTTTGTGCATTTACAATATTCATTGATTTTTGCCATTGAAAAACATCATGTTATTCATATACCAGAAATGATTGAAGCTACTGACTGAATGAAAGGAGCTGGCATCTCACTCTCTTTGAATCTTCTTTATCATGCTAAGAGGAGCAGGAAAAAGCAAAAAATTTCAGAATTGCACCTTGCAATGCGGAGAAATTACTGTTTGTGCATTTACAATATTCATTGATTTTTGCCATTGAAAAACGTCCAGAAATGATTGAAGCTACTGACTGAATGAAAGGAGCTGGCATCTCACTCTCTTTGAATCTTCTTTATCATGCTAAGAGGAGCAGGAAAAAGCAAAAAATTTCAGAATTGCACCTTGCAATGCGGAGAAATTACTGTTTGTGCTTTTACAATATTCATTGATTTTTGCCATTGAAAAACATCATGTTATTCATATACCAGAAATGTTTGAAGCTACTGACTGAATGAAAGGAGCTGGCATCTCACTCTCTTTGAATCTTCTTTATCATGCTAAGAGGAGCAGGAAAAAGCAAAAAATTTCAGAATTGCACCTTGCAATGCGGAGAAATTACTGTTTGTGCATTTACAATATTCATTGATTTTTGCCATTGAAAAACGTCCAGAAATGATTGAAGCTACTGACTGAATGAAAGGAGCTGGCATCTCACTCTCTTTGAATCTTCTTTATCATGCTAAGAGGAGCAGGAAAAAGCAAAAAATTTCAGAATTGCACCTTGCAATGCGGAGAAATTACTGTTTGTGCATTTACAATATTCATTGATTTTTGCCATTGAAAAACGTCCAGAAATGATTGAAGCTACTGACTGAATGAAAGGAGCTGGCATCTCACTCTCTTTGAATCTTCTTTATCATGCTAAGAGGAGCAGGAAAAAGCAAAAAATTTCAGAATTGCACCTTGCAATGCGGAGAAATTACTGTTTGTGCATTTACAATATTCATTGATTTTTGCCATTGAAAAACATCATGTTATTCATATACCAGAAATGATTGAAGCTACTGACTGAATGAAAGGAGCTGGCATCTTACTCTCTTTGAATCTTCTTTGTCATGCTAAGAGGAGCAGGAAAAAGCAAAAAATTTCAGAATTGCACCTTGCAATGCGGAGAAATTACTGTTTGTGCATTTACAATATTCATTGATTTTTGCCATTGAAAAACGTCCAGAAATGATTGAAGCTACTGACTGAAAGAAAGGAGCTGGCATCTCACTCTCTTTGAATCTTCTTTATCATGCTAAGAGGAGCAGGAAAAAGCAAAAAATTTCAGAATTGCACCTTGCAATGCGGAGAAATTACTGTTTGTGCATTTACAATATTCATTGATTTTTGCCATTGAAAAACGTCCAGAAATGATTGAAGCTACTGACTGAATGAAAGGAGCTGGCATCTCACTCTCTTTGAATCTTCTTTATCATGCTAAGAGGAGCAGGAAAAAGCAAAAAATTTCAGAATTGCACCTTGCAATGCGGAGAAATTACTGTTTGTGCATTTACAATATTCATTGATTTTTGCCATTGAAAAACATCATGTTATTCATATACCAGAAATGTTTGTAGCTACTGACTGAATGAAAGGAGCTGGCATCTCACTCTCTTTGAATCTTCTTTATCATGCTAAGAGGAGCAGGAAAAAGCAAAAAATTTCAGAATTGCACCTTGCAATGCGGAGAAATTACTGTTTGTGCATTTACAATATTCATTGATTTTTGCCATTGAAAAACGTCCAGAAATGATTGAAGCTACTGACTGAATGAAAGGAGCTGGCATCTCACTCTCTTTGAATCTTCTTTATCATGCTAAGAGGAGCAGGAAAAAGCAAAAAATTTCAGAATTGCACCTTGCAATGCGGAGAAATTACTGTTTGTGCATTTACAATATTCATTGATTTTTGCCATTGAAAAACGTCCAGAAATGATTGAAGCTACTGACTGAATGAAAGGAGCTGGCATCTCACTCTCTTTGAATCTTCTTTATCATGCTAAGAGGAGCAGGAAAAAGCAAAAAATTTCAGAATTGCACCTTGCAATGCGGAGAAATTACTCTTTGTGCATTTACAATATTCATTGATTTTTGCCATTGAAAAACATCATGTTATTCATATACCAGAAATGTTTGAAGCTACTGACTGAATGAAAGGAGCTGGCATCTCACTCTCTTTGAATCTTCTTTATCATGCTAAGAGGAGCAGGAAAAAGCAAAAAATTTCAGAATTGCACCTTGCAATGCGGAGAAATTACTGTTTGTATATTTACAATATTCATTGATTTTTGCCATTGAAAAACATCATGTTATTCATATACCAGAAATGTTTGAAGCTACTGACTGAATGAAAGGAGCTGGCATCTCACTCTCTTTGAATCTTCTTTATCATGCTAAGAGGAGCAGGAAAAAGCAAAAAATTTCAGAATTGCACCTTGCAATGCGGAGAAATTACTGTTTGTGCATTTACAATATTCATTGATTTTTGCCATTGAAAAACGTCCAGAAATGATTGAAGCTACTGACTGAATGAAAGGAGCTGGCATCTCACTCTCTTTGAATCTTCTTTATCATGCTAAGAGGAGCAGGAAAAAGCAAAAAATTTCAGAATTGCACCTTGCAATGCGGAGAAATTACTGTTTGTGCTTTTACAATATTCATTGATTTTTGCCATTGAAAAACATCATGTTATTCATATACCAGAAATGTTTGAAGCTACTGACTGAATGAAAGGAGCTGGCATCTCACTCTCTTTGAATCTTCTTTATCATGCTAAGAGGAGCAGGAAAAAGCAAAAAATTTCAGAATTGCACCTTGCAATGCGGAGAAATTACTGTTTGTGCATTTACAATATTCATTGATTTTTGCCATTGAAAAACGTCCAGAAATGATTGAAGCTACTGACTGAATGAAAGGAGCTGGCATCTCACTCTCTTTGAATCTTCTTTATCATGCTAAGAGGAGCAGGAAAAAGCAAAAAATTTCAGAATTGCACCTTGCAATGCGGAGAAATTACTGTTTGTGCATTTACAATATTCATTGATTTTTGCCATTGAAAAACGTCCAGAAATGATTGAAGCTACTGACTGAATGAAAGGAGCTGGCATCTCACTCTCTTTGAATCTTCTTTATCATGCTAAGAGGAGCAGGAAAAAGCAAAAAATTTCAGAATTGCAACTTGCAATGCGGAGAAATTACTGTTTGTGCATTTACAATATTCATTGATTTTTGCCATTGAAAAACATCATGTTATTCATATACCAGAAATGATTGAAGCTACTGACTGAATGAAAGGAGCTGGCATCTCACTCTCTTTGAATCTTCTTTATCATGCTAAGAGGAGCAGGAAAAAGCAAAAAATTTCAGAATTGCACCTTGCAATGCGGAGAAATTACTGTTTGTGCATTTACAATATTCATTGATTTTTGCCATTGAAAAACGTCCAGAAATGATTGAAGCTACTGACTGAATGAAAGGAGCTGGCATCTCACTCTCTTTGAATCTTCTTTATCATGCTAAGAGGAGCAGGAAAAAGCAAAAAATTTCAGAATTGCACCTTGCAATGCGGAGAAATTACTGTTTGTGCTTTTACAATATTCATTGATTTTTGCCATTGAAAAACATCATGTTATTCATATACCAGAAATGTTTGAAGCTACTGACTGAATGAAAGGAGCTGGCATCTCACTCTCTTTGAATCTTCTTTATCATGCTAAGAGGAGCAGGAAAAAGCAAAAAATTTCAGAATTGCACCTTGCAATGCGGAGAAATTACTGTTTGTGCATTTACAATATTCATTGATTTTTGCCATTGAAAAACGTCCAGAAATGATTGAAGCTACTGACTGAATGAAAGGAGCTGGCATCTCACTCTCTTTGAATCTTCTTTATCATGCTAAGAGGAGCAGGAAAAAGCAAAAAATTTCAGAATTGCACCTTGCAATGCGGAGAAATTACTGTTTGTGCATTTACAATATTCATTGATTTTTGCCATTGAAAAACGTCCAGAAATGATTGAAGCTACTGACTGAATGAAAGGAGCTGGCATCTCACTCTCTTTGAATCTTCTTTATCATGCTAAGAGGAGCAGGAAAAAGCAAAAAATTTCAGAATTGCACCTTGCAATGCGGAGAAATTACTGTTTGTGCATTTACAATATTCATTGATTTTTGCAATTGAAAAACATCATGTTATTCATATACCAGAAATGATTGAAGCTACTGACTGAATGAAAGGAGCTGGCATCTTACTCTCTTTGAATCTTCTTTGTCATGCTAAGAGGAGCAGGAAAAAGCAAAAAATTTCAGAATTGCACCTTGCAATGCGGAGAAATTACTGTTTGTGCATTTACAATATTCATTGATTTTTGCCATTGAAAAACGTCCAGAAATGATTGAAGCTACTGACTGAATGAAAGGAGCTGGCATCTCACTCTCTTTGAATCTTCTTTATCATGCTAAGAGGAGCAGGAAAAAGCAAAAAATTTCAGAATTGCACCTTGCAATGCGGAGAAATTACTGTTTGTGCATTTACAATATTCATTGATTTTTGCCATTGAAAAACGTCCAGAAATGATTGAAGCTACTGACTGAATGAAAGGAGCTGGCATCTCACTCTCTTTGAATCTTCTTTATCATGCTAAGAGGAGCAGGAAAAAGCAAAAAATTTCAGAATTGCACCTTGCAATGCGGAGAAATTACTGTTTGTGCATTTACAATATTCATTGATTTTTGCCATTGAAAAACATCATGTTATTCATATACCAGAAATGTTTGTAGCTACTGACTGAATGAAAGGAGCTGGCATCTCACTCTCTTTGAATCTTCTTTATCATGCTAAGAGGAGCAGGAAAAAGCAAAAAATTTCAGAATTGCACCTTGCAATGCGGAGAAATTACTGTTTGTGCATTTACAATATTCATTGATTTTTGCCATTGAAAAACGTCCAGAAATGATTGAAGCTACTGACTGAATGAAAGGAGCTGGCATCTCACTCTCTTTGAATCTTCTTTATCATGCTAAGAGGAGCAGGAAAAAGCAAAAAATTTCAGAATTGCACCTTGCAATGCGGAGAAATTACTGTTTGTGCATTTACAATATTCATTGATTTTTGCCATTGAAAAACGTCCAGAAATGATTGAAGCTACTGACTGAATGAAAGGAGCTGGCATCTCACTCTCTTTGAATCTTCTTTATCATGCTAAGAGGAGCAGGAAAAAGCAAAAAATTTCAGAATTGCACCTTGCAATGCGGAGAAATTACTCTTTGTGCATTTACAATATTCATTGATTTTTGCCATTGAAAAACATCATGTTATTCATATACCAGAAATGTTTGAAGCTACTGACTGAATGAAAGGAGCTGGCATCTCACTCTCTTTGAATCTTCTTTATCATGCTAAGAGGAGCAGGAAAAAGCAAAAAATTTCAGAATTGCACCTTGCAATGCGGAGAAATTACTGTTTGTATATTTACAATATTCATTGATTTTTGCCATTGAAAAACATCATGTTATTCATATACCAGAAATGTTTGAAGCTACTGACTGAATGAAAGGAGCTGGCATCTCACTCTCTTTGAATCTTCTTTATCATGCTAAGAGGAGCAGGAAAAAGCAAAAAATTTCAGAATTGCACCTTGCAATGCGGAGAAATTACTGTTTGTGCATTTACAATATTCATTGATTTTTGCCATTGAAAAACGTCCAGAAATGATTGAAGCTACTGACTGAATGAAAGGAGCTGGCATCTCACTCTCTTTGAATCTTCTTTATCATGCTAAGAGGAGCAGGAAAAAGCAAAAAATTTCAGAATTGCACCTTGCAATGCGGAGAAATTACTGTTTGTGCATTTACAATATTCATTGATTTTTGCCATTGAAAAACATCATGTTATTCATATACCAGAAATGATTGAAGCTACTGACTGAATGAAAGGAGCTGGCATCTCGCTCTCTTTGAATCTTCTTTATCATGCTAAGAGGAGCAGGAAAAAGCAAAAAATTTCAGAATTGCACCTTGCATTGCGGAGAAATTACTGTTTGTGCATTTACAATATTCATTGATTTTTGCCATTGAAAAACGTCCAGAAATGATTGAAGCTACTGACTGAATGAAAGGAGCTGTCATCTCACTCTCTTTGAATCTTCTTTATCATGCTAAGAGGAGCAGGAAAAAGCAAAAAATTTCAGAATTGCACCTTGCAATGTGGAGAAATTACTGTTTGTGCATTTACAATATTCATTGATTTTTGCCATTGAAAAACATCATGTTATTCATATACCAGAAATGATTGAAGCTACTGACTGAATGAAAGGAGCTGGCATCTCACTCTCTTTGAATCTTCTTTATCATGCTAAGAGGAGCAGGAAAAAGCAAAAAATTTCAAAATTGCACCTTGCAATGCGGAGAAATTACTGTTTGTGCATTTACAATATTCATTGATTTTTGCCATTGAAAAACGTCCAGAAATGATTGAAGCTACTGACTGAATGAAAGGAGCTGGCATCTCACTCTCTTTGAATCTTCTTTATCATGCTAAGAGGAGCAGGAAAAAGCAAAAAATTTCAGAATTGCACCTTGCAATGCGGAGAAATTACTGTTTGTGCTTTTACAATATTCATTGATTTTTGCCATTGAAAAACATCATGTTATTCATATACCAGAAATGTTTGAAGCTACTGACTGAATGAAAGGAGCTGGCATCTCACTCTCTTTGAATCTTCTTTATCATGCTAAGAGGAGCAGGAAAAAGCAAAAAATTTCAGAATTGCACCTTGCAATGCGGAGAAATTACTGTTTGTGCATTTACAATATTCATTGATTTTTGCCATTGAAAAACGTCCAGAAATGATTGAAGCTACTGACTGAATGAAAGGAGCTGGCATCTCACTCTCTTTGAATCTTCTTTATCATGCTAAGAGGAGCAGGAAAAAGCAAAAAATTTCAGAATTGCACCTTGCAATGCGGAGAAATTACTGTTTGTGCATTTACAATATTCATTGATTTTTGCCATTGAAAAACGTCCAGAAATGATTGAAGCTACTGACTGAATGAAAGGAGCTGGCATCTCACTCTCTTTGAATCTTCTTTATCATGCTAAGAGGAGCAGGAAAAAGCAAAAAATTTCAGAATTTCAACTTGCAATGCGGAGAAATTACTGTTTGTGCATTTACAATATTCATTGATTTTTGCCATTGAAAAACATCATGTTATTCATATACCAGAAATGATTGAAGCTACTGACTGAATGAAAGGAGCTGGCATCTCACTCTCTTTGAATCTTCTTTATCATGCTAAGAGGAGCAGGAAAAAGCAAAAAATTTCAGAATTGCACCTTGCAATGCGGAGAAATTACTGTTTGTGCATTTACAATATTCATTGATTTTTGCCATTGAAAAACGTCCAGAAATGATTGAAGCTACTGACTGAATGAAAGGAGCTGGCATCTCACTCTCTTTGAATCTTCTTTATCATGCTAAGAGGAGCAGGAAAAAGCAAAAAATTTCAGAATTGCACCTTGCAATGCGGAGAAATTACTGTTTGTGCTTTTACAATATTCATTGATTTTTGCCATTGAAAAACATCATATTATTCATATACCAGAAATGTTTGAAGCTACTGACTGAATGAAAGGAGCTGGCATCTCACTCTCTTTGAATCTTCTTTATCATGCTAAGAGGAGCAGGAAAAAGCAAAAAATTTCAGAATTGCACCTTGCAATGCGGAGAAATTACTGTTTGTGCATTTACAATATTCATTGATTTTTGCCATTGAAAAACGTCCAGAAATGATTGAAGCTACTGACTGAATGAAAGGAGCTGGCATCTCACTCTCTTTGAATCTTCTTTATCATGCTAAGAGGAGCAGGAAAAAGCAAAAAATTTCAGAATTGCACCTTGCAATGCGGAGAAATTACTGTTTGTGCATTTACAATATTCATTGATTTTTGCCATTGAAAAACGTCCAGAAATGATTGAAGCTACTGACTGAATGAAAGGAGCTGTCATCTCACTCTCTTTGAATCTTCTTTATCATGCTAAGAGGAGCAGGAAAAAGCAAAAAATTTCAGAATTGCACCTTGCAATGTGGAGAAATTACTGTTTGTGCATTTACAATATTCATTGATTTTTGCCATTGAAAAACATCATGTTATTCATATACCAGAAATGATTGAAGCTACTGACTGAATGAAAGGAGCTGGCATCTCACTCTCTTTGAATCTTCTTTATCATGCTAAGAGGAGCAGGAAAAAGCAAAAAATTTCAAAATTGCACCTTGCAATGCGGAGAAATTACTGTTTGTGCATTTACAATATTCATTGATTTTTGCCATTGAAAAACGTCCAGAAATGATTGAAGCTACTGACTGAATGAAAGGAGCTGGCATCTCACTCTCTTTGAATCTTCTTTATCATGCTAAGAGGAGCAGGAAAAAGCAAAAAATTTCAGAATTGCACCTTGCAATGCGGAGAAATTACTGTTTGTGCTTTTACAATATTCATTGATTTTTGCCATTGAAAAACATCATGTTATTCATATACCAGAAATGTTTGAAGCTACTGACTGAATGAAAGGAGCTGGCATCTCACTCTCTTTGAATCTTCTTTATCATGCTAAGAGGAGCAGGAAAAAGCAAAAAATTTCAGAATTGCACCTTGCAATGCGGAGAAATTACTGTTTGTGCATTTACAATATTCATTGATTTTTGCCATTGAAAAACGTCCAGAAATGATTGAAGCTACTGACTGAATGAAAGGAGCTGGCATCTCACTCTCTTTGAATCTTCTTTATCATGCTAAGAGGAGCAGGAAAAAGCAAAAAATTTCAGAATTGCACCTTGCAATGCGGAGAAATTACTGTTTGTGCATTTACAATATTCATTGATTTTTGCCATTGAAAAACGTCCAGAAATGATTGAAGCTACTGACTGAATGAAAGGAGCTGGCATCTCACTCTCTTTGAATCTTCTTTATCATGCTAAGAGGAGCAGGAAAAAGCAAAAAATTTCAGAATTTCAACTTGCAATGCGGAGAAATTACTGTTTGTGCATTTACAATATTCATTGATTTTTGCCATTGAAAAACATCATGTTATTCATATACCAGAAATGATTGAAGCTACTGACTGAATGAAAGGAGCTGGCATCTCACTCTCTTTGAATCTTCTTTATCATGCTAAGAGGAGCAGGAAAAAGCAAAAAATTTCAGAATTGCACCTTGCAATGCGGAGAAATTACTGTTTGTGCATTTACAATATTCATTGATTTTTGCCATTGAAAAACGTCCAGAAATGATTGAAGCTACTGACTGAATGAAAGGAGCTGGCATCTCACTCTCTTTGAATCTTCTTTATCATGCTAAGAGGAGCAGGAAAAAGCAAAAAATTTCAGAATTGCACCTTGCAATGCGGAGAAATTACTGTTTGTGCTTTTACAATATTCATTGATTTTTGCCATTGAAAAACATCATATTATTCATATACCAGAAATGTTTGAAGCTACTGACTGAATGAAAGGAGCTGGCATCTCACTCTCTTTGAATCTTCTTTATCATGCTAAGAGGAGCAGGAAAAAGCAAAAAATTTCAGAATTGCACCTTGCAATGCGGAGAAATTACTGTTTGTGCATTTACAATATTCATTGATTTTTGCCATTGAAAAACGTCCAGAAATGATTGAAGCTACTGACTGAATGAAAGGAGCTGGCATCTCACTCTCTTTGAATCTTCTTTATCATGCTAAGAGGAGCAGGAAAAAGCAAAAAATTTCAGAATTGCACCTTGCAATGCGGAGAAATTACTGTTTGTGCATTTACAATATTCATTGATTTTTGCCATTGAAAAACGTCCAGAAATGATTGAAGCTACTGACTGAATGAAAGGAGCTGGCATCTCACTCTCTTTGAATCTTCTTTATCATGCTAAGAGGAGCAGGAAAAAGCAAAAAATTTCAGAATTGCACCTTGCAATGCGGAGAAATTACTGTTTGTGCATTTACAATATTCATTGATTTTTGCCATTGAAAAACATCATGTTATTCATATACCAGAAATGATTGAAGCTACTGACTGAATGAAAGGAGCTGGCATCTTACTCTCTTTGAATCTTCTTTGTCATGCTAAGAGGAGCAGGAAAAAGCAAAAAATTTCAGAATTGCACCTTGCAATGCGGAGAAATTACTGTTTGTGCATTTACAATATTCATTGATTTTTGCCATTGAAAAACGTCCAGAAATGATTGAAGCTACTGACTGAATGAAAGGAGCTGGCATCTCACTCTCTTTGAATCTTCTTTATCATGCTAAGAGGAGCAGGAAAAAGCAAAAAATTTCAGAATTGCACCTTGCAATGCGGAGAAATTACTGTTTGTGCATTTACAATATTCATTGATTTTTCCATTGAAAAACGTCCAGAAATGATTGAAGCTACTGACTGAATGAAAGGAGCTGGCATCTCACTCTCTTTGAATCTTCTTTATCATGCTAAGAGGAGCAGGAAAAAGCAAAAAATTTCAGAATTGCACCTTGCAATGCGGAGAAATTACTGTTTGTGCATTTACAATATTCATTGATTTTTGCCATTGAAAAACATCATGTTATTCATATACCAGAAATGTTTGTAGCTACTGACTGAATGAAAGGAGCTGGCATCTCACTCTCTTTGAATCTTCTTTATCATGCTAAGAGGAGCAGGAAAAAGCAAAAAATTTCAGAATTGCACCTTGCAATGCGGAGAAATTACTGTTTGTGCATTTACAATATTCATTGATTTTTGCCATTGAAAAACGTCCAGAAATGATTGAAGCTACTGACTGAATGAAAGGAGCTGGCATCTCACTCTCTTTGAATCTTCTTTATCATGCTAAGAGGAGCAGGAAAAAGCAAAAAATTTCAGAATTGCACCTTGCAATGTGGAGAAATTACTGTTTGTGCATTTACAATATTCATTGATTTTTGCCATTGAAAAACATCATGTTATTCATATACCAGAAATGATTGAAGCTACTGACTGAATGAAAGGAGCTGGCATCTCACTCTCTTTGAATCTTCTTTATCATGCTAAGAGGAGCAGGAAAAAGCAAAAAATTTCAGAATTGCACCTTGCAATGCGGAGAAATTACTGTTTGTGCATTTACAATATTCATTGATTTTTGCCATTGAAAAACATCATGTTATTCATATACCAGAAATGTTTGAAGCTACTGACTGAATGAAAGGAGCTGGCATCTCACTCTCTTTGAATCTTCTTTATCATGCTAAGAGGAGCAGGAAAAAGCAAAAAATTTCAGAATTGCACCTTGCAATGCGGAGAAATTACTGTTTGTGCATTTACAATATTCATTGATTTTTGCCATTGAAAAACGTCCAGAAATGATTGAAGCTACTGACTGAATGAAAGGAGCTGGCATCTCACTCTCTTTGAATCTTCTTTATCATGCTAAGAGGAGCAGGAAAAAGCAAAAAATTTCAGAATTGCACCTTGCAATGCGGAGAAATTACTGTTTGTGCATTTACAATATTCATTGATTTTTGCCATTGAAAAACGTCCAGAAATGATTGAAGCTACTGACTGAATGAAAGGAGCTGGCATCTCACTCTCTTTGAATCTTCTTTATCATGCTAAGAGGAGCAGGAAAAAGCAAAAAATTTCAGAATTGCAACTTGCAATGCGGAGAAATTACTGTTTGTGCATTTACAATATTCATTGATTTTTGCCATTGAAAAACATCATGTTATTCATATACCAGAAATGATTGAAGCTACTGACTGAATGAAAGGAGCTGGCATCTCACTCTCTTTGAATCTTCTTTATCATGCTAAGAGGAGCAGGAAAAAGCAAAAAATTTCAGAATTGCACCTTGCAATGCGGAGAAATTACTGTTTGTGCATTTACAATATTCATTGATTTTTGCCATTGAAAAACGTCCAGAAATGATTGAAGCTACTGACTGAATGAAAGGAGCTGGCATCTCACTCTCTTTGAATCTTCTTTATCATGCTAAGAGGAGCAGGAAAAAGCAAAAAATTTCAAAATTGCACCTTGCAATGCGGAGAAATTACTGTTTGTGCTTTTACAATATTCATTGATTTTTGCCATTGAAAAACATCATATTATTCATATACCAGAAATGTTTGAAGCTACTGACTGAATGAAAGGACCTGGCATCTCACTCTCTTTGAATCTTCTTTATCATGCTAAGAGGAGCAGGAAAAAGCAAAAAATTTCAGAATTGCACCTTGCAATGCGGAGAAATTACTGTTTGTGCATTTACAATATTCATTGATTTTTGCCATTGAAAAACGTCCAGAAATGATTGAAGCTACTGACTGAATGAAAGGAGCTGGCATCTCACTCTCTTTGAATCTTCTTTATCATGCTAAGAGGAGCAGGAAAAAGCAAAAAATTTCAGAATTGCACCTTGCAATGCGGAGAAATTACTGTTTGTGCATTTACAATATTCATTGATTTTTGCCATTGAAAAACGTCCAGAAATGATTGAAGCTACTGACTGAATGAAAGGAGCTGGCATCTCACTCTCTTTGAATCTTCTTTATCATGCTAAGAGGAGCAGGAAAAAGCAAAAAATTTCAGAATTGCACCTTGCAATGCGGAGAAATTACTGTTTGTGCATTTACAATATTCATTGATTTTTGCCATTGAAAAACATCATGTTATTCATATACCAGAAATGATTGAAGCTACTGACTGAATGAAAGGAGCTGGCATCTTACTCTCTTTGAATCTTCTTTGTCATGCTAAGAGGAGCAGGAAAAAGCAAAAAATTTCAGAATTGCACCTTGCAATGCGGAGAAATTACTGTTTGTGCATTTACAATATTCATTGATTTTTGCCATTGAAAAACGTCCAGAAATGATTGAAGCTACTGACTGAATGAAAGGAGCTGGCATCTCACTCTCTTTGAATCTTCTTTATCATGCTAAGAGGAGCAGGAAAAAGCAAAAAATTTCAGAATTGCACCTTGCAATGCGGAGAAATTACTGTTTGTGCATTTACAATATTCATTGATTTTTGCCATTGAAAAACATCATGTTATTCATATACCAGAAATGTTTGAAGCTACTGACTGAATGAAAGGAGCTGGCATCTCACTCTCTTTGAATCTTCTTTATCATGCTAAGAGGAGCAGGAAAAAGCAAAAAATTTCAGAATAGCACCTTGCAATGCGGAGAAATTACTGTTTGTGCATTTACAATATTCATTGATTTTTGCCATTGAAAAACG
The DNA here is from genome assembly GCF_046119375.1 of Phyllobates terribilis. Taxonomy (NCBI): domain Eukaryota; kingdom Metazoa; phylum Chordata; class Amphibia; order Anura; family Dendrobatidae; genus Phyllobates; species Phyllobates terribilis. The sequence continues at coordinate 14,740 of NW_027364866.1, forward strand.
TCCAGAAATGATTGAAGCTACTGACTGAATGAAAGGAGCTGGCATCTCACTCTCTTTGAATCTTCTTTATCATGCTAAGAGGAGCAGGAAAAAGCAAAAAATTTCAGAATTGCACCTTGCAATGCGGAGAAATTACTGTTTGTGCATTTACAATATTCATTGATTTTTGCCATTGAAAAACGTCCAGAAATGATTGAAGCTACTGACTGAATGAAAGGAGCTGGCATCTCACTCTCTTTGAATCTTCTTTATCATGCTAAGAGGAGCAGGAAAAAGCAAAAAATTTCAGAATTGCAACTTGCAATGCGGAGAAATTACTGTTTGTGCATTTACAATATTCATTGATTTTTGCCATTGAAAAACATCATGTTATTCATATACCAGAAATGATTGAAGCTACTGACTGAATGAAAGGAGCTGGCATCTCACTCTCTTTGAATCTTCTTTATCATGCTAAGAGGAGCAGGAAAAAGCAAAAAATTTCAGAATTGCACCTTGCAATGCGGAGAAATTACTGTTTGTGCATTTACAATATTCATTGATTTTTGCCATTGAAAAACGTCCAGAAATGATTGAAGCTACTGACTGAATGAAAGGAGCTGGCATCTCACTCTCTTTGAATCTTCTTTATCATGCTAAGAGGAGCAGGAAAAAACAAAAAATTTCAGAATTGCACCTTGCAATGCGGAGAAATTACTGTTTGTGCATTTACAATATTCATTGATTTTTGCCATTGAAAAACGTCCAGAAATGATTGAAGCTACTGACTGAATGAAAGGAGCTGGCATCTCACTCTCTTTGAATCTTCTTTATCATGCTAAGAGGAGCAGGAAAAAGCAAAAAATTTCAGAATTGCACCTTGCAATGCGGAGAAATTACTGTTTGTGCATTTACAATATTCATTGATTTTTGCCATTGAAAAACGTCCAGAAATGATTGAAGCTACTGACTGAATGAAAGGAGCTGGCATCTCACTCTCTTTGAATCTTCTTTATCATGCTAAGAGGAGCAGGAAAAAGCAAAAAATTTCAGAATTGCACCTTGCAATGCGGAGAAATTACTGTTTGTGCATTTACAATATTCATTGATTTTTGCCATTGAAAAACATCATGTTATTCATATACCAGAAATGATTGAAGCTACTGACTGAATGAAAGGAGCTGGCATCTTACTCTCTTTGAATCTTCTTTGTCATGCTAAGAGGAGCAGGAAAAAGCAAAAAATTTCAGAATTGCACCTTGCAATGCGGAGAAATTACTGTTTGTGCATTTACAATATTCATTGATTTTTGCCATTGAAAAACGTCCAGAAATGATTGAAGCTACTGACTGAATGAAAGGAGCTGGCATCTCACTCTCTTTGAATCTTCTTTATCATGCTAAGAGGAGCAGGAAAAAGCAAAAAATTTCAGAATTGCACCTTGCAATGCGGAGAAATTACTGTTTGTGCATTTACAATATTCATTGATTTTTGCCATTGAAAAACGTCCAGAAATGATTGAAGCTACTGACTGAATGAAAGGAGCTGGCATCTCACTCTCTTTGAATCTTCTTTATCATGCTAAGAGGAGCAGGAAAAAGCAAAAAATTTCAGAATTGCACCTTGCAATGCGGAGAAATTACTGTTTGTGCATTTACAATATTCATTGATTTTTGCCATTGAAAAACATCATGTTATTCATATACCAGAAATGTTTGTAGCTACTGACTGAATGAAAGGAGCTGGCATCTCACTCTCTTTGAATCTTCTTTATCATGCTAAGAGGAGCAGGAAAAAGCAAAAAATTTCAGAATTGCACCTTGCAATGCGGAGAAATTACTGTTTGTGCATTTACAATATTCATTGATTTTTGCCATTGAAAAACGTCCAGAAATGATTGAAGCTACTGACTGAATGAAAGGAGCTGGCATCTCACTCTCTTTGAATCTTCTTTATCATGCTAAGAGGAGCAGGAAAAAGCAAAAAATTTCAGAATTGCACCTTGCAATGCGGAGAAATTACTGTTTGTGCATTTACAATATTCATTGATTTTTGCCATTGAAAAACGTCCAGAAATGATTGAAGCTACTGACTGAATGAAAGGAGCTGGCATCTCACTCTCTTTGAATCTTCTTTATCATGCTAAGAGGAGCAGGAAAAAGCAAAAAATTTCAGAATTGCACCTTGCAATGCGGAGAAATTACTCTTTGTGCATTTACAATATTCATTGATTTTTGCCATTGAAAAACATCATGTTATTCATATACCAGAAATGTTTGAAGCTACTGACTGAATGAAAGGAGCTGGCATCTCACTCTCTTTGAATCTTCTTTATCATGCTAAGAGGAGCAGGAAAAAGCAAAAAATTTCAGAATTGCACCTTGCAATGCGGAGAAATTACTGTTTGTGCATTTACAATATTCATTGATTTTTGCCATTGAAAAACATCATGTTATTCATATACCAGAAATGTTTGAAGCTACTGACTGAATGAAAGGAGCTGGCATCTCACTCTCTTTGAATCTTCTTTATCATGCTAAGAGGAGCAGGAAAAAGCAAAAAATTTCAGAATTGCACCTTGCAATGTGGAGAAATTACTGTTTGTGCATTTACAATATTCATTGATTTTTACCATTGAAAAACGTCCAGAAATGATTGAAGCTACTGACTGAATGAAAGTAGCTGGCATCTCACTCTCTTTGAATCTTCTTTATCATGCTAAGAGGAGCAGGAAAAAGCAAAAAATTTCAGACTTGCACCTTGCAATGCGGAGAAATTACTGTTTGTGCATTTACAATATTCATTGATTTTTGCCATTGAAAAACATCATGTTATTCATATACCAGAAATGTTTGAAGCTACTGACTGAATGAAAGGAGCTGGCATCTCACTCTCTTTGAATCTTCTTTATCATGCTAAGAGGAGCAGGAAAAAGCAAAAAATTTCAGAATTGCACCTTGCAATGCGGAGAAATTACTGTTTGTGCATTTACAATATTCATTGATTTTTGCCATTGAAAAACGTCCAGAAATGATTGAAGCTACTGACTGAATGAAAGGAGCTGGCATCTCACTCTCTTTGAATCTTCTTTAACATGCTAAGAGGAGCAGGAAAAAGCAAAAAATTTCAGAATTGCACCTTGCAATGCGGAGAAATTACTGTTTGTGCATTTACAATATTCATTGATTTTTGCCATTGAAAAACATCATGTTATTCATATACCAGAAATGTTTGAAGCTACTGACTGAATGAAAGGAGCTGGCATCTCACTCTCTTTGAATCTTCTTTATCATGCTAAGAGGAGCAGGAAAAAGCAAAAAATTTCAGAATAGCACCTTGCAATGCGGAGAAATTACTGTTTGTGCATTTACAATATTCATTGATTTTTGCCATTGAAAAACGTCCAGAAATGATTGAAGCTACTGACTGAATGAAAGGAGCTGGCATCTCACTCTCTTTGAATCTTCTTTATCATGCTAAGAGGAGCAGGAAAAAGCAAAAAATTTCAGAATTGCACCTTGCAATGCGGAGAAATTACTGTTTGTGCATTTACAATATTCATTGATTTTTGCCATTGAAAAACGTCCAGAAATGATTGAAGCTACTGACTGAATGAAAGGAGCTGGCATCTCACTCTCTTTGAATCTTCTTTATCATGCTAAGAGGAGCAGGAAAAAGCAAAAAATTTCAGAATTGCAACTTGCAATGCGGAGAAATTACTGTTTGTGCATTTACAATATTCATTGATTTTTGCCATTGAAAAACATCATGTTATTCATATACCAGAAATGATTGAAGCTACTGACTGAATGAAAGGAGCTGGCATCTCACTCTCTTTGAATCTTCTTTATCATGCTAAGAGGAGCAGGAAAAAGCAAAAAATTTCAGAATTGCACCTTGCAATGCGGAGAAATTACTGTTTGTGCATTTACAATATTCATTGATTTTTGCCATTGAAAAACGTCCAGAAATGTTTGAAGCTACTGACTGAATGAAAGGAGCTGGCATCTCACTCTCTTTGAATCTTCTTTATCATGCTAAGAGGAGCAGGAAAAAACAAAAAATTTCAGAATTGCACCTTGCAATGCGGAGAAATTACTGTTTGTGCATTTACAATATTCATTGATTTTTGCCATTGAAAAACGTCCAGAAATGATTGAAGCTACTGACTGAATGAAAGGAGCTGGCATCTCACTCTCTTTGAATCTTCTTTATCATGCTAAGAGGAGCAGGAAAAAGCAAAAAATTTCAGAATTGCACCTTGCAATGCGGAGAAATTACTGTTTGTGCATTTACAATATTCATTGATTTTTGCCATTGAAAAACGTCCAGAAATGATTGAAGCTACTGACTGAATGAAAGGAGCTGGCATCTCACTCTCTTTGAATCTTCTTTATCATGCTAAGAGGAGCAGGAAAAAGCAAAAAATTTCAGAATTGCACCTTGCAATGCGGAGAAATTACTGTTTGTGCATTTACAATATTCATTGATTTTTGCCATTGAAAAACATCATGTTATTCATATACCAGAAATGATTGAAGCTACTGACTGAATGAAAGGAGCTGGCATCTTACTCTCTTTGAATCTTCTTTGTCATGCTAAGAGGAGCAGGAAAAAGCAAAAAATTTCAGAATTGCACCTTGCAATGCGGAGAAATTACTGTTTGTGCATTTACAATATTCATTGATTTTTGCCATTGAAAAACGTCCAGAAATGATTGAAGCTACTGACTGAATGAAAGGAGCTGGCATCTCACTCTCTTTGAATCTTCTTTATCATGCTAAGAGGAGCAGGAAAAAGCAAAAAATTTCAGAATTGCACCTTGCAATGCGGAGAAATTACTGTTTGTGCATTTACAATATTCATTGATTTTTGCCATTGAAAAACGTCCAGAAATGATTGAAGCTACTGACTGAATGAAAGGAGCTGGCATCTCACTCTCTTTGAATCTTCTTTATCATGCTAAGAGGAGCAGGAAAAAGCAAAAAATTTCAGAATTGCACCTTGCAATGCGGAGAAATTACTGTTTGTGCATTTACAATATTCATTGATTTTTGCCATTGAAAAACATCATGTTATTCATATACCAGAAATGTTTGTAGCTACTGACTGAATGAAAGGAGCTGGCATCTCACTCTCTTTGAATCTTCTTTATCATGCTAAGAGGAGCAGGAAAAAGCAAAAAATTTCAGAATTGCACCTTGCAATGCGGAGAAATTACTGTTTGTGCATTTACAATATTCATTGATTTTTGCCATTGAAAAACGTCCAGAAATGATTGAAGCTACTGACTGAATGAAAGGAGCTGGCATCTCACTCTCTTTGAATCTTCTTTATCATGCTAAGAGGAGCAGGAAAAAGCAAAAAATTTCAGAATTGCACCTTGCAATGCGGAGAAATTACTGTTTGTGCATTTACAATATTCATTGATTTTTGCCATTGAAAAACGTCCAGAAATGATTGAAGCTACTGACTGAATGAAAGGAGCTGGCATCTCACTCTCTTTGAATCTTCTTTATCATGCTAAGAGGAGCAGGAAAAAGCAAAAAATTTCAGAATTGCACCTTGCAATGCGGAGAAATTACTCTTTGTGCATTTACAATATTCATTGATTTTTGCCATTGAAAAACATCATGTTATTCATATACCAGAAATGTTTGAAGCTACTGACTGAATGAAAGGAGCTGGCATCTCACTCTCTTTGATTCTTCTTTATCATGCTAAGAGGAGCAGGAAAAAGCAAAAAATTTCAGAATTGCACCTTGCAATGCGGAGAAATTACTGTTTGTGCATTTACAATATTCATTGATTTTTGCCATTGAAAAACATCATGTTATTCATATACCAGAAATGTTTGAAGCTACTGACTGAATGAAAGGAGCTGGCATCTCACTCTCTTTGAATCTTCTTTATCATGCTAAGAGGAGCAGGAAAAAGCAAAAAATTTCAGAATTGCACCTTGCAATGTGGAGAAATTACTGTTTGTGCATTTACAATATTCATTGATTTTTACCATTGAAAAACGTCCAGAAATGATTGAAGCTACTGACTGAATGAAAGTAGCTGGCATCTCACTCTCTTTGAATCTTCTTTATCATGCTAAGAGGAGCAGGAAAAAGCAAAAAATTTCAGACTTGCACCTTGCAATGCGGAGAAATTACTGTTTGTGCATTTACAATATTCATTGATTTTTGCCATTGAAAAACATCATGTTATTCATATACCAGAAATGTTTGAAGCTACTGACTGAATGAAAGGAGCTGGCATCTCACTCTCTTTGAATCTTCTTTATCATGCTAAGAGGAGCAGGAAAAAGCAAAAAATTTCAGAATTGCACCTTGCAATGCGGAGAAATTACTGTTTGTGCATTTACAATATTCATTGATTTTTGCCATTGAAAAACGTCCAGAAATGATTGAAGCTACTGACTGAATGAAAGGAGCTGGCATCTCACTCTCTTTGAATCTTCTTTATCATGCTAAGAGGAGCAGGAAAAAGCAAAAAATTTCAGAATTGCACCTTGCAATGCGGAGAAATTACTGTTTGTGCATTTACAATATTCATTGATTTTTGCCATTGAAAAACGTCCAGAAATGATTGAAGCTACTGACTGAATGAAAGGAGCTGGCATCTCACTCTCTTTGAATCTTCTTTATCATGCTAAGAGGAGCAGGAAAAATCAAAAAATTTCAGAATTGCACCTTGCAATGCGGAGAAATTACTCTTTGTGCATTTACAATATTCAATGATTTTTGCCATTGAAAAACATGTTATTCATATACCAGAAATGTTTGAAGCTACTGACTGAATGAAAGGAGCTGGCACCTCACTCTCTTTGAATCTTCTTTATCATGCTAAGAGGAGCGGGAAAAAGCAAAAAATTTCAGAATTGCACCTTGCAATGCGGAGAAATTACTGTTTGTGCATTTACAATATTCATTGATTTTTGCCATTGAAAAACATCCAGAAATGATTGAAGGTACTGACTGAATGAAAGGAGCTGGCATCTCACTCTCTTTGAAACTTCTTTATCATGCTAAGAGGAGCAGGAAAAAGCAAAAAATTTCAGAATTGCACCTTGCAATGCGGAGAAATTACTGTTTGTGCATTTACAATATTCATTGATTTTTGCCATTGAAAAACGTCCAGAAATGATTGAAGCTACTGACTGAATGAAAGGAGCTGGCATCTCACTCTCTTTGAATCTTCTTTATCATGCTAAGAGGAGCAGGAAAAAGCCAAAAATTTCAGAATTGCACCTTGCAATGCGGAGAAATTACAGTTTGTGCATTTACAATATTCATTGATTTTTGCCATTGAAAAACATCCAGAAATGATTGAAGCTACTGACTGAATGAAAGGAGCTGGCATCTCACTCTCTTTGAATATTCTTTATCATGCTAAGAGGAGCAGGAAAAAGCAAAAAATTTCAGAATTGCACCTTGCAATGCGGAGAAATTACTGTTTGTGCATTTACAATATTCATTGATTTTTGCCATTGAAAAACATCATGTTATTCATATACCAGAAATGTTTGAAGCTACTGACTGAATGAAAGGAGCTGGCATCTCACTCTCTTTGAATCTTCTTTATCATGCTAAGAGGAGCAGGAAAAAGTAAAAAATTTCAGAATTGCACCTTGCAATGTGGAGAAATTACTGTTTGTGCATTTACAATATTCATTGATTTTTACCATTGAAAAACGTCCAGAAATGATTGAAGCTACTGACTGAATGAAAGTAGCTGGCATCTCACTCTCTTTGAATCTTCTTTATCATGCTAAGAGGAGCAGGAAAAAGCAAAAAATTTCAGAATTGCACCTTGCAATGCAGAGAAATTACTGTTTGTGCATTTACAATATTCATTGATTTTTGCCATTGAAAAACATCATGTTATTCATATACCAGAAATGTTTGAAGCTACTGACTGAATGAAAGGAGCTGGCATCTCACTCTCTTTGAATATTCTTTATCATGCTAAGAGGAGCAGGAAAAAGCAAAAAATTTCAGAATTGCACCTTGCAATGCGGAGAAATTACTGTTTGTGCATTTACAATATTCATTGATTTTTGCCATTGAAAAACATCATGTTATTCATATACCAGAAATGTTTGAAGCTACTGACTGAATGAAAGGAGCTGGCATCTCACTCTCTTTGAATCTTCTTTATCATGCTAAGAGGAGCAGGAAAAAGCAAAAAATTTCAGAATTGCACCTTGCAATGTGGAGAAATTACTGTTTGTGCATTTACAATATTCATTGATTTTTACCATTGAAAAACGTCCAGAAATGATTGAAGCTACTGACTGAATGAAAGTAGCTGGCATCTCACTCTCTTTGAATCTTCTTTATCATGCTAAGAGGAGCAGGAAAAAGCAAAAAATTTCAGAATTGCACCTTGCAATGCAGAGAAATTACTGTTTGTGCATTTACAATATTCATTGATTTTTGCCATTGAAAAACATCATGTTATTCATATACCAGAAATGTTTGAAGCTACTGACTGAATGAAAGGAGCTGGCATCTCACTCTCTTTGAATCTTCTTTATCATGCTAAGAGGAGCAGGAAAAAGCAAAAAATTTCAGAATTGCACCTTGCAATGTGGAGAAATTACTGTTTGTGCATTTACAATATTCATTGATTTTTACCATTGAAAAACGTCCAGAAATGATTGAAGCTACTGACTGAATGAAAGTAGCTGGCATCTCACTCTCTTTGAATCTTCTTTATCATGCTAAGAGGAGCAGGAAAAAGCAAAAAATTTCAGACTTGCACCTTGCAATGCGGAGAAATTACTGTTTGTGCATTTACAATATTCATTGATTTTTGCCATTGAAAAACATCATGTTATTCATATACCAGAAATGTTTGAAGCTACTGACTGAATGAAAGGAGCTGGCATCTCACTCTCTTTGAATCTTCTTTATCATGCTAAGAGGAGCAGGAAAAAGCAAAAAATTTCAGAATTGCACCTTGCAATGCGGAGAAATTACTGTTTGTGCATTAACAATATTCATTGATTTTTGCCATTGAAAAACGTCCAGAAATGATTGAAGCTACTGACTGAATGAAAGGAGCTGGCATCTCACTCTCTTTGAATCTTGTTTATCATGCTAAGAGGAGCAGGAAAAAGCAAAAAATTTCAGAATTGCACCTTGCAATGCGGAGAAATTACTGTTTGTGCATTTACAATATTCATTGATTTTTGCCATTGAAAAACGTCCAGAAATGATTGAAGCTACTGACTGAATGAAAGGAACTGGCATCTCACTCTCTTTGAATCTTCTTTATCATGCTAAGAGGAGCAGGAAAAAGCAAAAAATTTCAGAATTGCACCTTGCAATGCGGAGAAATTACTGTTTGTGCATTTACAAAATTCATTGATTTTTGCCATTGAAAAACATCATGTTATTCATATACCAGAAATGTTTGAAACTATTGACTGAATGAAAGGAGCTGACATCTCACTCTCTTTGAATCTTCTTTATCATGCTAAGAGGAGCAGGAAAAAGCAAAAAATTTTAGAATTGCACCTTGCAATGCGGAGAAATTACTGTTTGTGCATTTACAATATTCATTGATTTTTGCCATTGAAAAACGTCCAGAAATGATTGAAGCTACTGACTGAATGAAAGGAGCTGGCATCTCACTCTCTTTGAATCTTCTTTATCATGCTAAGAGGAGCAGGAAAAAGCAAAAAATTTCAGAATTGCACCTTGCAATGCGGAGAAATTACTGTTTGTGCATTTACAATATTCATTGATTTTTGCCATTGAAAAACGTCCAGAAATGATTATAGCTACTGACTGAATGAAAGGAGCTGGCATCTCACTCTCTTTGAATCTTCTTTATCATGCTAAGAGGAGCAGGAAAAAGCAAAAAATTTCAGAATTGCACCTTGCAATGCGGAGAAATTACTGTTTGTGCATTTACAATATTCATTGATTTTTGCCATTGAAAAACATCATGTTATTCATATACCAGAAATGATTGAAGCTACTGACTGAATGAAAGGAGCTGGCATCTCACTCTCTTTGAATCTTCTTTATCATGCTAAGAGGAGCAGGAAAAAGCAAAAAATTTCAGAATTGCACCTTGCAATGAGGAGAAATTACTGTTTGTGCATTTACAATATTCATTGATTTTTGCCATTGAAAAACGTCCAGAAATGATTGAAGCTACTGACTGAATGAAAGGAACTGGCATCTCACTCTCTTTGAATCTTCTTTATCATGCTAAGAGGAGCAGGAAAAAGCAAAAAATTTCAGAATTGCACCTTGCAATGTGGAGAAATTACTGTTTGTGCATTTACAAAATTCATTGATTTTTGCCATTGAAAAACATCATGTTATTCATATACCAGAAATGTTTGAAGCTACTGACTGAATGAAAGGAGCTGACATCTCACTCTCTTTGAATCTTCTTTATCATGCTAAGAGGAGCAGGAAAAAGCAAAAAATTTCAGAATTGCACCTTGCAATGCGGAGAAATTACTGTTTGTGCATTTACAATATTCATTGATTTTTGCCATTGAAAAACGTCCAGAAATGATTGAAGCTACTGACTGAATGAAAGGAGCTGGCATCTCACTCTCTTTGAATCTTCTTTATCATGCTAAGAGGAGCAGGAAAAAGCAAAAAATTTCAGAATTGCACCTTGCAATGCGGAGAAATTACTGTTTGTGCATTTACAATATTCATTGATTTTTGCCATTGAAAAACATCATGTTATTCATATACCAGAAATGATTGAAGCTACTGACTGAATGAAAGGAGCTGGCATCTCACTCTCTTTGAATCTTCTTTATCATGCTAAGAGGAGCAGGAAAAAGCAAAAAATTTCAGAATTGCACCTTGCAATGTGGAGAAATTACTGTTTGTGCATTTACAATATTCATTGATTTTTACCATTGAAAAACGTCCAGAAATGATTGAAGCTACTGACTGAATGAAAGTAGCTGGCATCTCACTCTCTTTGAATCTTCTTTATCATGCTAAGAGGAGCAGGAAAAAGCAAAAAATTTCAGACTTGCACCTTGCAATGCGGAGAAATTACTGTTTGTGCATTTACAATATTCATTGATTTTTGCCATTGAAAAACATCATGTTATTCATATACCAGAAATGTTTGAAGCTACTGACTGAATGAAAGGAGCTGGCATCTCACTCTCTTTGAATCTTCTTTATCATGCTAAGAGGAGCAGGAAAAAGCAAAAAATTTCAGAATTGCACCTTGCAATGCGGAGAAATTACTGTTTGTGCATTTACAATATTCATTGATTTTTGCCATTGAAAAACGTCCAGAAATGATTGAAGCTACTGACTGAATGAAAGGAGCTGGCATCTCACTCTCTTTGAATCTTGTTTATCATGCTAAGAGGAGCAGGAAAAAGCAAAAAATTTCAGAATTGCACCTTGCAATGCGGAGAAATTACTGTTTGTGCATTTACAATATTCATTGATTTTTGCCATTGAAAAACGTCCAGAAATGATTGAAGCTACTGACTGAATGAAAGGAGCTGGCATCTCACTCTCTTTGAATCTTCTTTATCATGCTAAGAGGAGCAGGAAAAAGCAAAAAAATTCAGATTTGCACCTTGCAATGCGGAGAAATTACTGTTTGTGCATTTACAATATTCATTGATTTTTGCCATTGAAAAACATCATGTTATTCATATACCAGAAATGATTGAAGCTACTGACTGAATGAAAGGAGCTGGCATCTCACTCTCTTTGAATCTTCTTTATCATGCTAAGAGGAGCAGGAAAAAGCAAAAAATTTCAGAATTGCACCTTGCAATGCGGAGAAATTACTGTTTGTGCATTTACAATATTCATTGATTTTTGCCATTGAAAAACGTCCAGAAATGATTGAAGCTACTGACTGAATGAAAGGAACTGGCATCTCACTCTCTTTGAATCTTCTTTATCATGCTAAGAGGAGCAGGAAAAAGCAAAAAATTTCAGAATTGCACCTTGCAATGCGGAGAAATTACTGTTTGTGCATTTACAAAATTCATTGATTTTTGCCATTGAAAAACATCATGTTATTCATATACCAGAAATGTTTGAAGCTACTGACTGAATGAAAGGAGCTGACATCTCACTCTCTTTGAATCTTCTTTATCATGCTAAGAGGAGCAGGAAAAAGCAAAAAATTTCAGAATTGCACCTTGCAATGCGGAGAAATTACTGTTTGTGCATTTACAATATTCATTGATTTTTGCCATTGAAAAACGTCCAGAAATGATTGAAGCTACTGACTGAATGAAAGGAGCTGGCATCTCACTCTCTTTGAATCTTCTTTATCATGCTAAGAGGAGCAGGAAAAAGCAAAAAATTTCAGAATTGCACCTTGCAATGCGGAGAAATTACTGTTTGTGCATTTACAATATTCATTGATTTTTGCCATTGAAAAACATCATGTTATTCATATACCAGAAATGTTTGAAGCTACTGACTGAATGAAAGGAGCTGGCATCTCACTCTCTTTGAATCTTCTTTATCATGCTAAGAGGAGCAGGAAAAAGCAAAAAATTTCAGAATTGCACCTTGCAATGCGGAGAAATTACTGTTTGTGCATTTACAATATTCATTGATTTTTGCCATTGAAAAACGTCCAGAAATGATTGAAGCTACTGACTGAATGAAAGGAGCTGGCATCTCACTCTCTTTGAATCTTCTTTATCATGCTAAGAGGAGCAGGAAAAAGCAAAAAATTTCAGAATTGCACCTTGCAATGCGGAGAAATTACTGTTTGTGCATTTACAATATTCATTGATTTTTGCCATTGAAAAACGTCCAGAAATGATTGAAGCTACTGACTGAATGAAAGGAGCTGGCATCTCACTCTCTTTGAATCTTCTTTATCATGCTAAGAGGAGCAGGAAAAAGCAAAAAATTTCAGAATTGCAACTTGCAATGCGGAGAAATTACTGTTTGTGCATTTACAATATTCATTGATTTTTGCCATTGAAAAACATCATGTTATTCATATACCAGAAATGATTGAAGCTACTGACTGAATGAAAGGAGCTGGCATCTCACTCTCTTTGAATCTTCTTTATCATGCTAAGAGGAGCAGGAAAAAGCAAAAAATTTCAGAATTGCACCTTGCAATGCGGAGAAATTACTGTTTGTGCATTTACAATATTCATTGATTTTTGCCATTGAAAAACGTCCAGAAATGATTGAAGCTACTGACTGAGTGAAAGGAGCTGGCATCTCACTCTCTTTGAATCTTCTTTATCATGCTAAGAGGAGCAGGAAAAAGCAAAAAATTTCAGAATTGCACCTTGCAATGCGGAGAAATTACTGTTTGTGCTTTTACAATATTCATTGATTTTTGCCATTGAAAAACATCATATTATTCATATACCAGAAATGTTTGAAGCTACTGACTGAATGAAAGGAGCTGGCATCTCACTCTCTTTGAATCTTCTTTATCATGCTAAGAGGAGCAGGAAAAAGCAAAAAATTTCAGAATTGCACCTTGCAATGCGGAGAAATTACTGTTTGTGCATTTACAATATTCATTGATTTTTGCCATTGAAAAACGTCCAGAAATGATTGAAGCTACTGACTGAATGAAAGGAGCTGGCATCTCACTCTCTTTGAATATTCTTTATCATGCTAAGAGGAGCAGGAAAAAGCAAAAAATTTCAGAATTGCACCTTGCAATGCGGAGAAATTACTGTTTGTGCATTTACAATATTCATTGATTTTTGCCATTGAAAAACGTCCAGAAATGATTGAAGCTACTGACTGAATGAAAGGAGCTGGCATCTCACTCTCTTTGAATCTTCTTTATCATGCTAAGAGGAGCAGGAAAAAGCAAAAAATTTCAGAATTGCACCTTGCAATGCGGAGAAATTACTGTTTGTGCATTTACAATATTCATTGATTTTTGCCATTGAAAAACATCATGTTATTCATATACCAGAAATGATTGAAGCTACTGACTGAATGAAAGGAGCTGGCATCTTACTCTCTTTGAATCTTCTTTGTCATGCTAAGAGGAGCAGGAAAAAGCAAAAAATTTCAGAATTGCACCTTGCAATGCGGAGAAATTACTGTTTGTGCATTTACAATATTCATTGATTTTTGCCATTGAAAAACGTCCAGAAATGATTGAAGCTACTGACTGAATGAAAGGAGCTGGCATCTCACTCTCTTTGAATCTTCTTTATCATGCTAAGAGGAGCAGGAAAAAGCAAAAAATTTCAGAATTGCACCTTGCAATGCGGAGAAATTACTGTTTGTGCATTTAAAATATTCATTGATTTTTGCCATTGAAAAACGTCCAGAAATGATTGAAGCTACTGACTGAACGAAAGGAGCTGGCATCTCACTCTCTTTGAATCTTCTTTATCATGCTAAGAGGAGCAGGAAAAAGCAAAAAATTTCAGACTTGCACCTTGCAATGCGGAGAAATTACTGTTTGTGCATTTACAATATTCATTGATTTTTGCCATTGAAAAACATCATGTTATTCATATTCCAGAAATGTTTGAAGCTACTGACTGAATGAAAGGAGCTGGCATCTCACTCTCTTTGAATCTTCTTTATCATGCTAAGAGGAGCAGGAAAAAGCAAAAAATTTCAGAATTGCACCTTGCAATGCGGAGAAATTACTGTTTGTGCATTAACAATATTCATTGATTTTTGCCATTGAAAAACGTCCAGAAATGATTGAAGCTACTGACTGAATGAAAGGAGCTGGCATCTCACTCTCTTTGAATCTTGTTTATCATGCTAAGAGGAGCAGGAAAAAGCAAAAAATTTCAGAATTGCACCTTGCAATGCGGAGAAATTACTGTTTGTGCATTTACAATATTCATTGATTTTTGCCATTGAAAAACGTCCAGAAATGATTGAAGCTACTGACTGAATGAAAGGAACTGGCATCTCACTCTCTTTGAATCTTCTTTATCATGCTAAGAGGAGCAGGAAAAAGCAAAAAATTTCAGAATTGCACCTTGCAATGCGGAGAAATTACTGTTTGTGCATTTACAAAATTCATTGATTTTTGCCATTGAAAAACATCATGTTATTCATATACCAGAAATGTTTGAAGCTATTGACTGAATGAAAGGAGCTGACATCTCACTCTCTTTGAATCTTCTTTATCATGCTAAGAGGAGCAGGAAAAAGCAAAAAATTTCAGAATTGCACCTTGCAATGCGGAGAAATTACTGTTTGTGCATTTACAATATTCATTGATTTTTGCCATTGAAAAACGTCCAGAAATGATTGAAGCTACTGACTGAATGAAAGGAGCTGGCATCTCACTCTCTTTGAATCTTCTTTATCATGCTAAGAGGAGCAGGAAAAAGCAAAAAATTTCAGAATTGCACCTTGCAATGCGGAGAAATTACTGTTTGTGCATTTACAATATTCATTGATTTTTGCCATTGAAAAACGTCCAGAAATGATTATAGCTACTGACTGAATGAAAGGAGCTGGCATCTCACTCTCTTTGAATCTTCTTTATCATGCTAAGAGGAGCAGGAAAAAGCAAAAAATTTCAGAATTGCACCTTGCAATGCGGAGAAATTACTGTTTGTGCATTTACAATATTCATTGATTTTTGCCATTGAAAAACATCATGTTATTCATATACCAGAAATGATTGAAGCTACTGACTGAATGAAAGGAGCTGGCATCTCACTCTCTTTGAATCTTCTTTATCATGCTAAGAGGAGCAGGAAAAAGCAAAAAATTTCAGAATTGCACCTTGCAATGAGGAGAAATTACTGTTTGTGCATTTACAATATTCATTGATTTTTGCCATTGAAAAACGTCCAGAAATGATTGAAGCTACTGACTGAATGAAAGGAACTGGCATCTCACTCTCTTTGAATCTTCTTTATCATGCTAAGAGGAGCAGGAAAAAGCAAAAAATTTCAGAATTGCACCTTGCAATGCGGAGAAATTACTGTTTGTGCATTTACAAAATTCATTGATTTTTGCCATTGAAAAACATCATGTTATTCATATACCAGAAATGTTTGAAGCTACTGACTGAATGAAAGGAGCTGACATCTCACTCTCTTTGAATCTTCTTTATCATGCTAAGAGGAGCAGGAAAAAGCAAAAAATTTCAGAATTGCACCTTGCAATGCGGAGAAATTACTGTTTGTGCATTTACAATATTCATTGATTTTTGCCATTGAAAAACGTCCAGAAATGATTGAAGCTACTGACTGAATGAAAGGAGCTGGCATCTCACTCTCTTTGAATCTTCTTTATCATGCTAAGAGGAGCAGGAAAAAGCAAAAAATTTCAGAATTGCACCTTGCAATGCGGAGAAATTACTGTTTGTGCATTTACAATATTCATTGATTTTTGCCATTGAAAAACATCATGTTATTCATATACCAGAAATGATTGAAGCTACTGACTGAATGAAAGGAGCTGGCATCTCACTCTCTTTGAATCTTCTTTATCATGCTAAGAGGAGCAGGAAAAAGCAAAAAATTTCAGAATTGCACCTTGCAATGTGGAGAAATTACTGTTTGTGCATTTACAATATTCATTGATTTTTACCATTGAAAAACGTCCAGAAATGATTGAAGCTACTGACTGAATGAAAGTAGCTGGCATCTCACTCTCTTTGAATCTTCTTTATCATGCTAAGAGGAGCAGGAAAAAGCAAAAAATTTCAGACTTGCACCTTGCAATGCGGAGAAATTACTGTTTGTGCATTTACAATATTCATTGATTTTTGCCATTGAAAAACATCATGTTATTCATATACCAGAAATGTTTGAAGCTACTGACTGAATGAAAGGAGCTGGCATCTCACTCTCTTTGAATCTTCTTTATCATGCTAAGAGGAGCAGGAAAAAGCAAAAAATTTCAGAATTGCACCTTGCAATGCGGAGAAATTACTGTTTGTGCATTTACAATATTCATTGATTTTTGCCATTGAAAAACGTCCAGAAATGATTGAAGCTACTGACTGAATGAAAGGAGCTGGCATCTCACTCTCTTTGAATCTTGTTTATCATGCTAAGAGGAGCAGGAAAAAGCAAAAAATTTCAGAATTGCACCTTGCAATGCGGAGAAATTACTGTTTGTGCATTTACAATATTCATTGATTTTTGCCATTGAAAAACGTCCAGAAATGATTGAAGCTACTGACTGAATGAAAGGAGCTGGCATCTCACTCTCTTTGAATCTTCTTTATCATGCTAAGAGGAGCAGGAAAAAGCAAAAAAATTCAGAATTGCACCTTGCAATGCGGAGAAATTACTGTTTGTGCATTTACAATATTCATTGATTTTTGCCATTGAAAAACATCATGTTATTCATATACCAGAAATGATTGAAGCTACTGACTGAATGAAAGGAGCTGGCATCTCACTCTCTTTGAATCTTCTTTATCATGCTAAGAGGAGCAGGAAAAAGCAAAAAATTTCAGAATTGCACCTTGCAATGCGGAGAAATTACTGTTTGGCATTTACAATATTCATTGATTTTTGCCATTGAAAAACGTCCAGAAATGATTGAAGCTACTGACTGAATGAAAGGAACTGGCATCTCACTCTCTTTGAATCTTCTTTATCATGCTAAGAGGAGCAGGAAAAAGCAAAAAATTTCAGAATTGCACCTTGCAATGCGGAGAAATTACTGTTTGTGCATTTACAAAATTCATTGATTTTTGCCATTGAAAAACATCATGTTATTCATATACCAGAAATGTTTGAAGCTACTGACTGAATGAAAGGAGCTGACATCTCACTCTCTTTGAATCTTCTTTATCATGCTAAGAGGAGCAGGAAAAAGCAAAAAATTTCAGAATTGCACCTTGCAATGCGGAGAAATTACTGATTGTGCATTTACAATATTCATTGATTTTTGCCATTGAAAAACGTCCAGAAATGATTGAAGCTACTGACTGAATGAAAGGAGCTGGCATCTCACTCTCTTTGAATCTTCTTTATCATGCTAAGAGGAGCAGGAAAAAGCAAAAAATTTCAGAATTGCACCTTGCAATGCGGAGAAATTACTGTTTGTGCATTTACAATATTCATTGATTTTTGCCATTGAAAAACATCATGTTATTCATATACCAGAAATGTTTGAAGCTACTGACTGAATGAAAGGAGCTGGCATCTCACTCTCTTTGAATCTTCTTTATCATGCTAAGAGGAGCAGGAAAAAGCAAAAAATTTCAGAATTGCACCTTGCAATGCGGAGAAATTACTGTTTGTGCATTTACAATATTCATTGATTTTTGCCATTGAAAAACGTCCAGAAATGATTGAAGCTACTGACTGAATGAAAGGAGCTGGCATCTCACTCTCTTTGAATCTTCTTTATCATGCTAAGAGGAGCAGGAAAAAGCAAAAAATTTCAGAATTGCACCTTGCAATGCGGAGAAATTACTGTTTGTGCATTTACAATATTCATTGATTTTTGCCATTGAAAAACGTCCAGAAATGATTGATGCTACTGACTGAATGAAAGGAGCTGGCATCTCACTCTCTTTGAATCTTCTTTATCATGCTAAGAGGAGCAGGAAAAAGCAAAAAATTTCAGAATTGCAACTTGCAATGCGGAGAAATTACTGTTTGTGCATTTACAATATTCATTGATTTTTGCCATTGAAAAACATCATGTTATTCATATACCAGAAATGTTTGAAGCTACTGACTGAATGAAAGGAGCTGGCATCTCACTCTGTTTGAATCTTCTTTATCATGCTAAGAGGAGCAGGAAAAAGCAAAAAATTTCAGAATTGCACCTTGCAATGCGGAGAAATTACTGTTTGTGCATTAACAATATTCATTGATTTTTGCCATTGAAAAACGTCCAGAAATGATTGAAGCTACTGACTGAATGAAAGGAGCTGGCATCTCACTCTCTTTGAATCTTGTTTATCATGCTAAGAGGAGCAGGAAAAAGCAAAAAATTTCAGAATTGCACCTTGCAATGCGGAGAAATTACTGTTTGTGCATTTACAATATTCATTGATTTTTGCCATTGAAAAACGTCCAGAAATGATTGAAGCTACTGACTGAATGAAAGGAACTGGCATCTCACTCTCTTTGAATCTTCTTTATCATGCTAAGAGGAGCAGGAAAAAGCAAAAAATTTCAGAATTGCACCTTGCAATGCGGAGAAATTACTGTTTGTGCATTTACAAAATTCATTGATTTTTGCCATTGAAAAACATCATGTTATTCATATACCAGAAATGTTTGAAGCTATTGACTGAATGAAAGGAGCTGACATCTCACTCTCTTTGAATCTTCTTTATCATGCTAAGAGGAGCAGGAAAAAGCAAAAAATTTCAGAATTGCACCTTGCAATGCGGAGAAATTACTGTTTGTGCATTTACAATATTCATTGATTTTTGCCATTGAAAAACGTCCAGAAATGATTGAAGCTACTGACTGAATGAAAGGAGCTGGCATCTCACTCTCTTTGAATCTTCTTTATCATGCTAAGAGGAGCAGGAAAAAGCAAAAAATTTCAGAATTGCACCTTGCAATGCGGAGAAATTACTGTTTGTGCATTTACAATATTCATTGATTTTTGCCATTGAAAAACGTCCAGAAATGATTATAGCTACTGACTGAATGAAAGGAGCTGGCATCTCACTCTCTTTGAATCTTCTTTATCATGCTAAGAGGAGCAGGAAAAAGCAAAAAATTTCAGAATTGCACCTTGCAATGCGGAGAAATTACTGTTTGTGCATTTACAATATTCATTGATTTTTGCCATTGAAAAACATCATGTTATTCATATACCAGAAATGATTGAAGCTACTGACTGAATGAAAGGAGCTGGCATCTCACTCTCTTTGAATCTTCTTTATCATGCTAAGAGGAGCAGGAAAAAGCAAAAAATTTCAGAATTGCACCTTGCAATGAGGAGAAATTACTGTTTGTGCATTTACAATATTCATTGATTTTTGCCATTGAAAAACGTCCAGAAATGATTGAAGCTACTGACTGAATGAAAGGAACTGGCATCTCACTCTCTTTGAATCTTCTTTATCATGCTAAGAGGAGCAGGAAAAAGCAAAAAATTTCAGAATTGCACCTTGCAATGCGGAGAAATTACTGTTTGTGCATTTACAAAATTCATTGATTTTTGCCATTGAAAAACATCATGTTATTCATATACCAGAAATGTTTGAAGCTACTGACTGAATGAAAGGAGCTGACATCTCACTCTCTTTGAATCTTCTTTATCATGCTAAGAGGAGCAGGAAAAAGCAAAAAATTTCAGAATTGCACCTTGCAATGCGGAGAAATTACTGTTTGTGCATTTACAATATTCATTGATTTTTGCCATTGAAAAACGTCCAGAAATGATTGAAGCTACTGACTGAATGAAAGGAGCTGGCATCTCACTCTCTTTGAATCTTCTTTATCATGCTAAGAGGAGCAGGAAAAAGCAAAAAATTTCAGAATTGCACCTTGCAATGCGGAGAAATTACTGTTTGTGCATTTACAATATTCATTGATTTTTGCCATTGAAAAACATCATGTTATTCATATACCAGAAATGATTGAAGCTACTGACTGAATGAAAGGAGCTGGCATCTCACTCTCTTTGAATCTTCTTTATCATGCTAAGAGGAGCAGGAAAAAGCAAAAAATTTCAGAATTGCACCTTGCAATGTGGAGAAATTACTGTTTGTGCATTTACAATATTCATTGATTTTTACCATTGAAAAACGTCCAGAAATGATTGAAGCTACTGACTGAATGAAAGTAGCTGGCATCTCACTCTCTTTGAATCTTCTTTATCATGCTAAGAGGAGCAGGAAAAAGCAAAAAATTTCAGACTTGCACCTTGCAATGCGGAGAAATTACTGTTTGTGCATTTACAATATTCATTGATTTTTGCCATTGAAAAACATCATGTTATTCATATACCAGAAATGTTTGAAGCTACTGACTGAATGAAAGGAGCTGGCATCTCACTCTCTTTGAATCTTCTTTATCATGCTAAGAGGAGCAGGAAAAAGCAAAAAATTTCAGAATTGCACCTTGCAATGCGGAGAAATTACTGTTTGTGCATTTACAATATTCATTGATTTTTGCCATTGAAAAACGTCCAGAAATGATTGAAGCTACTGACTGAATGAAAGGAGCTGGCATCTCACTCTCTTTGAATCTTGTTTATCATGCTAAGAGGAGCAGGAAAAAGCAAAAAATTTCAGAATTGCACCTTGCAATGCGGAGAAATTACTGTTTGTGCATTTACAATATTCATTGATTTTTGCCATTGAAAAACGTCCAGAAATGATTGAAGCTACTGACTGAATGAAAGGAGCTGGCATCTCACTCTCTTTGAATCTTCTTTATCATGCTAAGAGGAGCAGGAAAAAGCAAAAAAATTCAGAATTGCACCTTGCAATGCGGAGAAATTACTGTTTGTGCATTTACAATATTCATTGATTTTTGCCATTGAAAAACATCATGTTATTCATATACCAGAAATGATTGAAGCTACTGACTGAATGAAAGGAGCTGGCATCTCACTCTCTTTGAATCTTCTTTATCATGCTAAGAGGAGCAGGAAAAAGCAAAAAATTTCAGAATTGCACCTTGCAATGCGGAGAAATTACTGTTTGGCATTTACAATATTCATTGATTTTTGCCATTGAAAAACGTCCAGAAATGATTGAAGCTACTGACTGAATGAAAGGAACTGGCATCTCACTCTCTTTGAATCTTCTTTATCATGCTAAGAGGAGCAGGAAAAAGCAAAAAATTTCAGAATTGCACCTTGCAATGCGGAGAAATTACTGTTTGTGCATTTACAAAATTCATTGATTTTTGCCATTGAAAAACATCATGTTATTCATATACCAGAAATGTTTGAAGCTACTGACTGAATGAAAGGAGCTGACATCTCACTCTCTTTGAATCTTCTTTATCATGCTAAGAGGAGCAGGAAAAAGCAAAAAATTTCAGAATTGCACCTTGCAATGCGGAGAAATTACTGATTGTGCATTTACAATATTCATTGATTTTTGCCATTGAAAAACGTCCAGAAATGATTGAAGCTACTGACTGAATGAAAGGAGCTGGCATCTCACTCTCTTTGAATCTTCTTTATCATGCTAAGAGGAGCAGGAAAAAGCAAAAAATTTCAGAATTGCACCTTGCAATGCGGAGAAATTACTGTTTGTGCATTTACAATATTCATTGATTTTTGCCATTGAAAAACATCATGTTATTCATATACCAGAAATGTTTGAAGCTACTGACTGAATGAAAGGAGCTGGCATCTCACTCTCTTTGAATCTTCTTTATCATGCTAAGAGGAGCAGGAAAAAGCAAAAAATTTCAGAATTGCACCTTGCAATGCGGAGAAATTACTGTTTGTGCATTTACAATATTCATTGATTTTTGCCATTGAAAAACGTCCAGAAATGATTGAAGCTACTGACTGAATGAAAGGAGCTGGCATCTCACTCTCTTTGAATCTTCTTTATCATGCTAAGAGGAGCAGGAAAAAGCAAAAAATTTCAGAATTGCACCTTGCAATGCGGAGAAATTACTGTTTGTGCATTTACAATATTCATTGATTTTTGCCATTGAAAAACGTCCAGAAATGATTGATGCTACTGACTGAATGAAAGGAGCTGGCATCTCACTCTCTTTGAATCTTCTTTATCATGCTAAGAGGAGCAGGAAAAAGCAAAAAATTTCAGAATTGCAACTTGCAATGCGGAGAAATTACTGTTTGTGCATTTACAATATTCATTGATTTTTGCCATTGAAAAACATCATGTTATTCATATACCAGAAATGATTGAAGCTACTGACTGAATGAAAGGAGCTGGCATCTCACTCTCTTTGAATCTTCTTTATCATGCTAAGAGGAGCAGGAAAAAGCAAAAAATTTCAGAATTGCACCTTGCAATGCGGAGAAATTACTGTTTGTGCATTTACAATATTCATTGATTTTTGCCATTGAAAAACGTCCAGAAATGATTGAAGCTACTGACTGAATGAAAGGAGCTGGCATCTCACTCTCTTTGAATCTTCTTTATCATGCTAAGAGGAGCAGGAAAAAGCAAAAAATTTCAGAATTGCACCTTGCAATGCGGAGAAATTACTGTTTGTGCTTTTACAATATTCATTGATTTTTGCCATTGAAAAACATCATATTATTCATATACCAGAAATGTTTGAAGCTACTGACTGAATGAAAGGAGCTGGCATCTCACTCTCTTTGAATCTTCTTTATCATGCTAAGAGGAGCAGGAAAAAGCAAAAAATTTCAGAATTGCACCTTGCAATGCGGAGAAATTACTGTTTGTGCATTTACAATATTCATTGATTTTTGCCATTGAAAAACGTCCAGAAATGATTGAAGCTACTGACTGAATGAAAGGAGCTGGCATCTCACTCTCTTTCAATCTTCTTTATCATGCTAAGAGGAGCAGGAAAAAGCAAAAAATTTCAGAATTGCACCTTGCAATGCGGAGAAATTACTGTTTGTGCATTTACAATATTCATTGATTTTTGCCATTGAAAAACGTCCAGAAATGATTGAAGCTACTGACTGAATGAAAGGAGCTGGCATCTCACTCTCTTTGAATCTTCTTTATCATGCTAAGAGGAGCAGGAAAAAGCAAAAAATTTCAGAATTGCACCTTGCAATGCGGAGAAATTACTGTTTGTGCATTTACAATATTCATTGATTTTTGCCATTGAAAAACATCATGTTATTCATATACCAGAAATGATTGAAGCTACTGACTGAATGAAAGGAGCTGGCATCTTACTCTCTTTGAATCTTCTTTGTCATGCTAAGAGGAGCAGGAAAAAGCAAAAAATTTCAGAATTGCACCTTGCAATGCGGAGAAATTACTGTTTGTGCATTTACAATATTCATTGATTTTTGCCATTGAAAAACGTCCAGAAATGATTGAAGCTACTGACTGAATGAAAGGAGCTGGCATCTCACTCTCTTTGAATCTTCTTTATCATGCTAAGAGGAGCAGGAAAAAGCAAAAAATTTCAGAATTGCACCTTGCAATGCGGAGAAATTACTGTTTGTGCATTTACAATATTCATTGATTTTTGCCATTGAAAAACGTCCAGAAATGATTGAAGCTACTGACTGAATGAAAGGAGCTGGCATCTCACTCTCTTTGAATCTTCTTTATCATGCTAAGAGGAGCAGGAAAAAGCAAAAAATTTCAGAATTGCACCTTGCAATGCGGAGAAATTACTGTTTGTGCATTTACAATATTCATTGATTTTTGCCATTGAAAAACATCATGTTATTCATATACCAGAAATGTTTGTAGCTACTGACTGAATGAAAGGAGCTGGCATCTCACTCTCTTTGAATCTTCTTTATCATGCTAAGAGGAGCAGGAAAAAGCAAAAAATTTCAGAATTGCACCTTGCAATGCGGAGAAATTACTGTTTGTGCATTTACAATATTCATTGATTTTTGCCATTGAAAAACGTCCAGAAATGATTGAAGCTACTGACTGAATGAAAGGAGCTGGCATCTCACTCTCTTTGAATCTTCTTTATCATGCTAAGAGGAGCAGGAAAAAGCAAAAAATTTCAGAATTGCACCTTGCAATGCGGAGAAATTACTGTTTGTGCATTTACAATATTCATTGATTTTTGCCATTGAAAAACGTCCAGAAATGATTGAAGCTACTGACTGAATGAAAGGAGCTGGCATCTCACTCTCTTTGAATCTTCTTTATCATGCTAAGAGGAGCAGGAAAAAGCAAAAAATTTCAGAATTGCACCTTGCAATGCGGAGAAATTACTCTTTGTGCATTTACAATATTCATTGATTTTTGCCATTGAAAAACATCATGTTATTCTTATACCAGAAATGTTTGAAGCTACTGACTTAATGAAAGGAGCTGGCATCTCACTCTCTTTGAATCTTCTTTATCATGCTAAGAGGAGCAGGAAAAAGCAAAAAATTTCAGAATTGCA
Source organism: Phyllobates terribilis (assembly GCF_046119375.1). Taxonomy (NCBI): domain Eukaryota; kingdom Metazoa; phylum Chordata; class Amphibia; order Anura; family Dendrobatidae; genus Phyllobates; species Phyllobates terribilis. The sequence continues at coordinate 39,668 of NW_027364866.1, forward strand.
CCTTGCAATGCGGAGAAATTACTGTTTGTGCATTTACAATATTCATTGATTTTTGCCATTGAAAAACATCATGTTATTCATATACCAGAAATGTTTGAAGCTACTGACTGAATGAAAGGAGCTGGCATCTCACTCTCTTTGAATCTTCTTTATCATGCTAAGAGGAGCAGGAAAAAGCAAAAAATTTCAGAATTGCACCTTGCAATGTGGAGAAATTACTGTTTGTGCATTTACAATATTCATTGATTTTTACCATTGAAAAACGTCCAGAAATGATTGAAGCTACTGACTGAATGAAAGTAGCTGGCATCTCACTCTCTTTGAATCTTCTTTATCATGCTAAGAGGAGCAGGAAAAAGAAAAAATTTCAGACTTGCACCTTGCAATGCGGAGAAATTACTGTTTGTGCATTTACAATATTCATTGATTTTTGCCATTGAAAAACATCATGTTATTCATATACCAGAAATGTTTGAAGCTACTGACTGAATGAAAGGAGCTGGCATCTCACTCTCTTTGAATCTTCTTTATCATGCTAAGAGGAGCAGGAAAAAGCAAAAAATTTCAGAATTGCACCTTGCAATGCGGAGAAATTACTGTTTGTGCATTTACAATATTCATTGATTTTTGCCATTGAAAAACGTCCAGAAATGATTGAAGCTACTGACTGAATGAAAGGAGCTGGCATCTCACTCTCTTTGAATCTTCTTTATCATGCTAAGAGGAGCAGGAAAAAGCAAAAAATTTCAGAATTGCACCTTGCAATGCGGAGAAATTACTGTTTGTGCATTTACAATATTCATTGATTTTTGCCATTGAAAAACGTCCAGAAATGATTGAAGCTACTGACTGAATGAAAGGAGCTGGCATCTCACTCTCTTTGAATCTTCTTTATCATGCTAAGAGGAGCAGGAAAAATCAAAAAATTTCAGAATTGCACCTTGCAATGCGGAGAAATTACTGTTTGTGCATTTACAATATTCAATGATTTTTGCCATTGAAAAACATGTTATTCATATACCAGAAATGTTTGAAGCTACTGACTGAATGAAAGGAGCTGGCACCTCACTCTCTTTGAATCTTCTTTATCATGCTAAGAGGAGCGGGAAAAAGCAAAAAATTTCAGAATTGCACCTTGCAATGCGGAGAAATTACTGTTTGTGCATTTACAATATTCATTGATTTTTGCCATTGAAAAACATCCAGAAATGATTGAAGGTACTGACTGAATGAAAGGAGCTGGCATCTCACTCTCTTTGAATCTTCTTTATCATGCTAAGAGGAGCAGGAAAAAGCAAAAAATTTCAGAATTGCACCTTGCAATGCGGAGAAATTACTGTTTGTGCATTTACAATATTCATTGATTTTTGCCATTGAAAAACATCATGTTATTCATATACCAGAAATGTTTGAAGCTACTGACTGAATGAAAGGAGCTGGCATCTCACTCTCTTTGAATCTTCTTTATCATGCTAAGAGGAGCAGGAAAAAGAAAAAATTTCAGAATTGCACCTTGCAATGCGGAGAAATTACTGTTTGTGCATTTACAATATTCATTGATTTTTGCCATTGAAAAACATCATGTTATTCATATACCAGAAATGTTTGAAGCTACTGACTGAATGAAAGGAGCTGGCATCTCACTCTCTTTGAATCTTCTTTATCATGCTAAGAGGAGCAGGAAAAAGCAAAAAATTTCAGAATTGCACCTTGCAATGTGGAGAAATTACTGTTTGTGCATTTACAATATTCATTGATTTTTACCATTGAAAAACGTCCAGAAATGATTGAAGCTACTGACTGAATGAAAGTAGCTGGCATCTCACTCTCTTTGAATCTTCTTTATCATGCTAAGAGGAGCAGGAAAAAGCAAAAAATTTCAGAATTGCACCTTGCAATGCAGAGAAATTACTGTTTGTGCATTTACAATATTCATTGATTTTTGCCATTGAAAAACATCATGTTATTCATATACCAGAAATGTTTGAAGCTACTGACTGAATGAAAGGAGCTGGCATCTCACTCTCTTTGAATCTTCTTTATCATGCTAAGAGGAGCAGGAAAAAGCAAAAAATTTCAGAATTGCACCTTGCAATGTGGAGAAATTACTGTTTGTGCATTTACAATATTCATTGATTTTTACCATTGAAAAACGTCCAGAAATGATTGAAGCTACTGACTGAATGAAAGTAGCTGGCATCTCACTCTCTTTGAATCTTCTTTATCATGCTAAGAGGAGCAGGAAAAAGCAAAAAATTTCAGACTTGCACCTTGCAATGCGGAGAAATTACTGTTTGTGCATTTACAATATTCATTGATTTTTGCCATTGAAAAACATCATGTTATTCATATACCAGAAATGTTTGAAGCTACTGACTGAATGAAAGGAGCTGGCATCTCACTCTCTTTGAATCTTCTTTATCATGCTAAGAGGAGCAGGAAAAAGCAAAAAATTTCAGAATTGCACCTTGCAATGCGGAGAAATTACTGTTTGTGCATTTACAATATTCATTGATTTTTGCCATTGAAAAACGTCCAGAAATGATTGAAGCTACTGACTGAATGAAAGGAGCTGGCATCTCACTCTCTTTGAATCTTGTTTATCATGCTAAAAGGAGCAGGAAAAAGCAAAAAATTTCAGAATTGCACCTTGCAATGCGGAGAAATTACTGTTTGTGCATTTACAATATTCATTGATTTTTGCCATTGAAAAACGTCCAGAAATGATTGAAGCTACTGACTGAATGAAAGGAGCTGGCATCTCACTCTCTTTGAATCTTCTTTATCATGCTAAGAGGAGCAGGAAAAAGCAAAAAATTTCAGAATTGCACCTTGCAATGCGGAGAAATTACTGTTTGTGCATTTACAATATTCATTGATTTTTGCCATTGAAAAACATCATGTTATTCATATACCAGAAATGATTGAAGCTACTGACTGAATGAAAGGAGCTGGCATCTCACTCTCTTTGAATCTTCTTTATCATGCTAAGAGGAGCAGGAAAAAGCAAAAAATTTCAGAATTGCACCTTGCAATGCGGAGAAATTACTGTTTGTGCATTTACAATATTCATTGATTTTTACCATTGAAAAACGTCCAGAAATGATTGAAGCTACTGACTGAATGAAAGTAGCTGGCATCTCACTCTCTTTGAATCTTCTTTATCATGCTAAGAGGAGCAGGAAAAAGCAAAAAATTTCAGAATTGCACCTTGCAATGCAGAGAAATTACTGTTTGTGCATTTACAATATTCATTGATATTTGCCATTGAAAAACATCATGTTATTCATATACCAGAAATGTTTGAAGCTACTGACTGAATGAAAGGAGCTGGCATCTCACTCTCTTTGAATCTTCTTTATCATGCTAAGAGGAGCAGGAAAAAGCAAAAAATTTCAGAATTGCACATTGCAATGTGGAGAAATTACTGTTTGTGCATTTACAATATTCATTGATTTTTACCATTGAAAAACGTCCAGAAATGATTGAAGCTACTGACTGAATGAAAGTAGCTGGCATCTCACTCTCTTTGAATCTTCTTTATCATGCTAAGAGGAGCAGGAAAAAGCAAAAAATTTCAGACTTGCACCTTGCAATGCGGAGAAATTACTGTTTGTGCATTTACAATATTCATTGATTTTTGCCATTGAAAAACATCATGTTATTCATATACCAGAAATGTTTGAAGCTACTGACTGAATGAAAGGAGCTGGCATCTCACTCTCTTTGAATCTTCTTTATCATGCTAAGAGGAGCAGGAAAAAGCAAAAAATTTCAGAATTGCACCTTGCAATGCGGAGAAATTACTGTTTGTGCATTTACAATATTCATTGATTTTTGCCATTGAAAAACGTCCAGAAATGATTGAAGCTACTGACTGAATGAAAGGAGCTGGCATCTCACTCTCTTTGAATCTTGTTTATCATGCTAAGAGGAGCAGGAAAAAGCAAAAAATTTCAGAATTGCACCTTGCAATGCGGAGAAATTACTGTTTGTGCATTTACAATATTCATTGATTTTTGCCATTGAAAAACGTCCAGAAATGATTGAAGCTACTGACTGAATGAAAGGAGCTGGCATCTCACTCTCTTTGAATCTTCTTTATCATGCTAAGAGGAGCAGGAAAAAGCAAAAAATTTCAGAATTGCACCTTGCAATGCGGAGAAATTACTGTTTGTGCATTTACAATATTCATTGATTTTTGCCATTGAAAAACATCATGTTATTCATATACCAGAAATGATTGAAGCTACTGACTGAATGAAAGGAGCTGGCATCTCACTCTCTTTGAATCTTCTTTATCATGCTAAGAGGAGCAGGAAAAAGCAAAAAATTTCAGAATTGCACCTTGCAATGCGGAGAAATTACTGTTTGTGCATTTACAATATTCATTGATTTTTGCCATTGAAAAACGTCCAGGAATGATTGAAGCTACTGACTGAATGAAAGGAACTGGCATCTCACTCTCTTTGAATCTTCTTTATCATGCTAAGAGGAGCAGGAAAAAGCAAAAAATTTCAGAATTGCACCTTGCAATGCGGAGAAATTACTGTTTGTGCATTTACAATATTCATTGATTTTTGCCATTGAAAAACATCATGTTATTCATATACCAGAAATGATTGAAGCTACTGACTGAATGAAAGGAGCTGGCATCTCACTCTCTTTGAATCTTCTTTATCATGCTAAGAGGAGCAGGAAAAAGCAAAAAATTTCAGAATTGCACCTTGCAATGCGGAGAAATTACTGTTTGTGCATTTACAATATTCATTGATTTTTGCCATTGAAAAACGTCCAGAAATGATTGAAGCTACTGACTGAATGAAAGGAACTGGCATCTCACTCTCTTTGAATCTTCTTTATCATGCTAAGAGGAGCAGGAAAAAGCAAAAAATTTCAGAATTGCACCTTGCAATGCGGAGAAATTACTGTTTGTGCATTTACAAAATTCATTGATTTTTGCCATTGAAAAACATCATGTTATTCATATACCAGAAATGTTTGAAGCTACTGACTGAATGAAAGGAGCTGACATCTCACTCTCTTTGAATCTTCTTTATCATGCTAAGAGGAGCAGGAAAAAGCAAAAAATTTCAGAATTGCACCTTGCAATGCGGAGAAATTACTGTTTGTGCATTTACAATATTCATTGATTTTTGCCATTGAAAAACGTCCAGAAATGATTGAAGCTACTGACTGAATGAAAGGAGCTGGCATCTCACTCTCTTTGAATCTTCTTTATCATGCTAAGAGGAGCAGGAAAAAGCAAAAAATTTCAGAATTGCACCTTGCAATGCGGAGAAATTACTGTTTGTGCATTTACAATATTCATTGATTTTTGCCATTGAAAAACATCATGTTATTCATATACCAGAAATGATTGAAGCTACTGACTGAATGAAAGGAGCTGGCATCTCACTCTCTTTGAATCTTCTTTATCATGCTAAGAGGAGCAGGAAAAAGCAAAAAATTTCAGAATTGCACCTTGCAATGTGGAGAAATTACTGTTTGTGCATTTACAATATTCATTGATTTTTACCATTGAAAAACGTCCAGAAATGATTGAAGCTACTGACTGAATGAAAGTAGCTGGCATCTCACTCTCTTTGAATCTTCTTTATCATGCTAAGAGGAGCAGGAAAAAGCAAAAAATTTCAGACTTGCACCTTGCAATGCGGAGAAATTACTGTTTGTGCATTTACAATATTCATTGATTTTTGCCATTGAAAAACATCATGTTATTCATATACCAGAAATGTTTGAAGCTACTGACTGAATGAAAGGAGCTGGCATCTCACTCTCTTTGAATCTTCTTTATCATGCTAAGAGGAGCAGGAAAAAGCAAAAAATTTCAGAATTGCACCTTGCAATGCGGAGAAATTACTGTTTGTGCATTTACAATATTCATTGATTTTTGCCATTGAAAAACGTCCAGAAATGATTGAAGCTACTGACTGAATGAAAGGAGCTGGCATCTCACTCTCTTTGAATCTTGTTTATCATGCTAAGAGGAGCAGGAAAAAGCAAAAAATTTCAGAATTGCACCTTGCAATGCGGAGAAATTACTGTTTGTGCATTTACAATATTCATTGATTTTTGCCATTGAAAAACATCATGTTATTCATATACCAGAAATGATTGAAGCTACTGACTGAATGAAAGGAGCTGGCATCTCACTCTCTTTGAATCTTCTTTATCATGCTAAGAGGAGCAGGAAAAAGCAAAAAATTTCAGAATTGCACCTTGCAATGCGGAGAAATTACTGTTTGTGCATTTACAATATTCATTGATTTTTGCCATTGAAAAACGTCCAGAAATGATTGAAGCTACTGACTGAATGAAAGGAACTGGCATCTCACTCTCTTTGAATCTTCTTTATCATGCTAAGAGGAGCAGGAAAAAGCAAAAAATTTCAGAATTGCACCTTGCAATGCGGAGAAATTACTGTTTGTGCATTTACAATATTCATTGATTTTTGCCATTGAAAAACATCATGTTATTCATATACCAGAAATGATTGAAGCTACTGACTGAATGAAAGGAGCTGGCATCTCACTCTCTTTGAATCTTCTTTATCATGCTAAGAGGAGCAGGAAAAAGCAAAAAATTTCAGAATTGCACCTTGCAATGCGGAGAAATTACTGTTTGTGCATTTACAATATTCATTGATTTTTGCCATTGAAAAACGTCCAGAAATGATTGAAGCTACTGACTGAATGAAAGGAACTGGCATCTCACTCTCTTTGAATCTTCTTTATCATGCTAAGAGGAGCAGGAAAAAGCAAAAAATTTCAGAATTGCACCTTGCAATGCGGAGAAATTACTGTTTGTGCATTTACAAAATTCATTGATTTTTGCCATTGAAAAACATCATGTTATTCATATACCAGAAATGTTTGAAGCTACTGACTGAATGAAAGGAGCTGACATCTCACTCTCTTTGAATCTTCTTTATCATGCTAAGAGGAGCAGGAAAAAGCAAAAAATTTCAGAATTGCACCTTGCAATGCGGAGAAATTACTGTTTGTGCATTTACAATATTCATTGATTTTTGCCATTGAAAAACGTCCAGAAATGATTGAAGCTACTGACTGAATGAAAGGAGCTGGCATCTCACTCTCTTTGAATCTTCTTTATCATGCTAAGAGGAGCAGGAAAAAGCAAAAAATTTCAGAATTGCACGTTGCAATGCGGAGAAATTACTGTTTGTGCATTTACAATATTCATTGATTTTTGCCATTGAAAAACATCATGTTATTCATATACCAGAAATGATTGAAGCTACTGACTGAATGAAAGGAGCTGGCATCTCACTCTCTTTGAATCTTCTTTATCATGCTAAGAGGAGCAGGAAAAAGCAAAAAATTTCAGAATTGCACCTTGCAATGTGGAGAAATTACTGTTTGTGCATTTACAATATTCATTGATTTTTACCATTGAAAAACGTCCAGAAATGATTGAAGCTACTGACTGAATGAAAGTAGCTGGCATCTCACTCTCTTTGAATCTTCTTTATCATGCTAAGAGGAGCAGGAAAAAGCAAAAAATTTCAGACTTGCACCTTGCAATGCGGAGAAATTACTGTTTGTGCATTTACAATATTCATTGATTTTTGCCATTGAAAAACATCATGTTATTCATATACCAGAAATGTTTGAAGCTACTGACTGAATGAAAGGAGCTGGCATCTCACTCTCTTTGAATCTTCTTTATCATGCTAAGAGGAGCAGGAAAAAGCAAAAAATTTCAGAATTGCACCTTGCAATGCGGAGAAATTACTGTTTGTGCATTTACAATATTCATTGATTTTTGCCATTGAAAAAAGTCCAGAAATGATTGAAGCTACTGACTGAATGAAAGGAGCTGGCATCTCACTCTCTTTGAATCTTGTTTATCATGCTAAGAGGAGCAGGAAAAAGCAAAAAATTTCAGAATTGCACCTTGCAATGCGGAGAAATTACTGTTTGTGCATTTACAATATTCATTGATTTTTGCCATTGAAAAACGTCCAGAAATGATTGAAGCTACTGACTGAATGAAAGGAGCTGGCATCTCACTCTCTTTGAATCTTCTTTATCATGCTAAGAGGAGCAGGAAAAAGCAAAAAAATTCAGAATTGCACCTTGCAATGCGGAGAAATCACTGTTTGTGCATTTACAATATCCATTGATTTTTGCCATTGAAAAACATCATGTTATTCATATACCAGAAACGAATGAAGCTACTGACTGAATGAAAGGAGCTGGCATCTCACTCTCTTTGAATCTTCTTTATCATGCTAAGAGGAGCAGGAAAAAGCAAAAAATTTCAGAATTGCACCTTGCAATGCGGAGAAATTACTGTTTGTGCATTTACAATATTCATTGATTTTTGCCATTGAAAAACGTCCAGAAATGATTGAAGCTACTGACTGAATGAAAGGAACTGGCATCTCACTCTCTTTGAATCTTCTTTATCATGCTAAGAGGAGCAGGAAAAAGCAAAAAATTTCAGAATTGCACCTTGCAATGCGGAGAAATTACTGTTTGTGCATTTACAATATTCATTGATTTTTGCCATTGAAAAACGTCCAGAAATGATTGAAGCTACTGACTGAATGAAAGGAACTGGCATCTCACTCTCTTTGAATCTTCTTTATCATGCTAAGAGGAGCAGGAAAAAGCAAAAAATTTCAGAATTGCACCTTGCAATGCGGAGAAATTACTGTTTGTGCATTTACAAAATTCATTGATTTTTGCCATTGAAAAACATCATGTTATTCATATACCAGAAATGTTTGAAGCTACTGACTGAATGAAAGGAGCTGACATCTCACTCTCTTTGAATCTTCTTTATCATGCTAAGAGGAGCAGGAAAAAGCAAAAAATTTCAGAATTGCACCTTGCAATGCGGAGAAATTACTGTTTGTGCATTTACAATATTCATTGATTTTTGCCATTGAAAAACGTCCAGAAATGATTGAAGCTACTGACTGAATGAAAGGAGCTGGCATCTCACTCTCTTTGAATCTTCTTTATCATGCTAAGAGGAGCAGGAAAAAGCAAAAAATTTCAGAATTGCACCTTGCAATGCGGAGAAATTACTGTTTGTGCATTTACAATATTCATTGATTTTTGCCATTGAAAAACATCATGTTATTCATATACCAGAAATGATTGAAGCTACTGACTGAATGAAAGGAGCTGGCATCTCACTCTCTTTGAATCTTCTTTATCATGCTAAGAGGAGCAGGAAAAAGCAAAAAATTTCAGAATTGCACCTTGCAATGTGGAGAAATTACTGTTTGTGCATTTACAATATTCATTGATTTTTACCATTGAAAAACGTCCAGAAATGATTGAAGCTACTGACTGAATGAAAGTAGCTGGCATCTCACTCTCTTTGAATCTTCTTTATCATGCTAAGAGGAGCAGGAAAAAGCAAAAAATTTCAGACTTGCACCTTGCAATGCGGAGAAATTACTGTTTGTGCATTTACAATATTCATTGATTTTTGCCATTGAAAAACATCATGTTATTCATATACCAGAAATGTTTGAAGCTACTGACTGAATGAAAGGAGCTGGCATCTCACTCTCTTTGAATCTTCTTTATCATGCTAAGAGGAGCAGGAAAAAGCAAAAAATTTCAGAATTGCACCTTGCAATGCGGAGAAATTACTGTTTGTGCATTTACAATATTCATTGATTTTTGCCATTGAAAAAAGTCCAGAAATGATTGAAGCTACTGACTGAATGAAAGGAGCTGGCATCTCACTCTCTTTGAATCTTGTTTATCATGCTAAGAGGAGCAGGAAAAAGCAAAAAATTTCAGAATTGCACCTTGCAATGCGGAGAAATTACTGTTTGTGCATTTACAATATTCATTGATTTTTGCCATTGAAAAACGTCCAGAAATGATTGAAGCTACTGACTGAATGAAAGGAGCTGGCATCTCACTCTCTTTGAATCTTCTTTATCATGCTAAGAGGAGCAGGAAAAAGCAAAAAAATTCAGAATTGCACCTTGCAATGCGGAGAAATCACTGTTTGTGCATTTACAATATCCATTGATTTTTGCCATTGAAAAACATCATGTTATTCATATACCAGAAACGAATGAAGCTACTGACTGAATGAAAGGAGCTGGCATCTCACTCTCTTTGAATCTTCTTTATCATGCTAAGAGGAGCAGGAAAAAGCAAAAAATTTCAGAATTGCACCTTGCAATGCGGAGAAATTACTGTTTGTGCATTTACAATATTCATTGATTTTTGCCATTGAAAAACGTCCAGAAATGATTGAAGCTACTGACTGAATGAAAGGAACTGGCATCTCACTCTCTTTGAATCTTCTTTATCATGCTAAGAGGAGCAGGAAAAAGCAAAAAATTTCAGAATTGCACCTTGCAATGCGGAGAAATTACTGTTTGTGCATTTACAAAATTCATTGATTTTTGCCATTGAAAAACATCATGTTATTCATATACCAGAAATGTTTGAAGCTACTGACTGAATGAAAGGAGCTGACATCTCACTCTCTTTGAATCTTCTTTATCATGCTAAGAGGAGCAGGAAAAAGCAAAAAATTTCAGAATTGCACCTTGCAATGCGGAGAAATTACTGTTTGTGCATTTACAATATTCATTGATTTTTGCCATTGAAAAACGTCCAGAAATGATTGAAGCTACTGACTGAATGAAAGGAGCTGGCATCTCACTCTCTTTGAATCTTCTTTATCATGCTAAGAGGAGCAGGAAAAACAAAAAATTTCAGAATTGCACCTTGCAATGCGGAGAAATTACTGTTTGTGCATTTACAATATTCATTGATTTTTGCCATTGAAAAACGTCCAGAAATGATTGAAGCTACTGACTGAATGAAAGGAACTGGCATCTCACTCTCTTTGAATCTTCTTTATCATGCTAAGAGGAGCAGGAAAAAGCAAAAAATTTCAGAATTGCACCTTGCAATGCGGAGAAATTACTGTTTGTGCATTTACAATATTCATTGATTTTTGCCATTGAAAAACGTCCAGAAATGATTGAAGCTACTGACTGAATGAAAGGAGCTGGCATCTCACTCTCTTTGAATCTTCTTTATCATGCTAAGAGGAGCAGGAAAAAGCAAAAAATTTCAGAATTGCACCTTGCAATGCGGAGAAATTACTGTTTGTGCATTTACAATATTCATTGATTTTTGCCATTGAAAAACATCATGTTATTCATATACCAGAAATGATTGAAGCTACTGACTGAATGAAAGGAGCTGGCATCTCACTCTCTTTGAATCTTCTTTATCATGCTAAGAGGAGCAGGAAAAAGCAAAAAATTTCAGAATTGCACCTTGCAATGCGGAGAAATTACTGTTTGTGCATTTACAATATTCATTGATTTTTGCCATTGAAAAACGTCCAGAAATGATTGAAGCTACTGACTGAATGAAAGGAACTGGCATCTCACTCTCTTTGAATCTTCTTTATCATGCTAAGAGGAGCAGGAAAAAGCAAAAAATTTCAGAATTGCACCTTGCAATGCGGAGAAATTACTGTTTGTGCATTTACAATATTCATTGATTTTTGCCATTGAAAAACATCATGTTATTCATATACCAGAAATGATTGAAGCTACTGACTGAATGAAAGGAGCTGGCATCTCACTCTCTTTGAATCTTCTTTATCATGCTAAGAGGAGCAGGAAAAAGCAAAAAATTTCAGAATTGCACCTTGCAATGCGGAGAAATTACTGTTTGTGCATTTACAATATTCATTGATTTTTGCCATTGAAAAACGTCCAGAAATGATTGAAGCTACTGACTGAATGAAAGGAACTGGCATCTCACTCTCTTTGAATCTTCTTTATCATGCTAAGAGGAGCAGGAAAAAGCAAAAAATTTCAGAATTGCACCTTGCAATGCGGAGAAATTACTGTTTGTGCATTTACAAAATTCATTGATTTTTGCCATTGAAAAACATCATGTTATTCATATACCAGAAATGTTTGAAGCTACTGACTGAATGAAAGGAGCTGACATCTCACTCTCTTTGAATCTTCTTTATCATGCTAAGAGGAGCAGGAAAAAGCAAAAAATTTCAGAATTGCACCTTGCAATGCGGAGAAATTACTGTTTGTGCATTTACAATATTCATTGATTTTTGCCATTGAAAAACGTCCAGAAATGATTGAAGCTACTGACTGAATGAAAGGAGCTGGCATCTCACTCTCTTTGAATCTTCTTTATCATGCTAAGAGGAGCAGGAAAAAGCAAAAAATTTCAGAATTGCACCTTGCAATGCGGAGAAATTACTGTTTGTGCATTTACAATATTCATTGATTTTTGCCATTGAAAAACATCATGTTATTCATATACCAGAAATGATTGAAGCTACTGACTGAATGAAAGGAGCTGGCATCTCACTCTCTTTGAATCTTCTTTATCATGCTAAGAGGAGCAGGAAAAAGCAAAAAATTTCAGAATTGCACCTTGCAATGTGGAGAAATTACTGTTTGTGCATTTACAATATTCATTGATTTTTACCATTGAAAAACGTCCAGAAATGATTGAAGCTACTGACTGAATGAAAGTAGCTGGCATCTCACTCTCTTTGAATCTTCTTTATCATGCTAAGAGGAGCAGGAAAAAGCAAAAAATTTCAGACTTGCACCTTGCAATGCGGAGAAATTACTGTTTGTGCATTTACAATATTCATTGATTTTTGCCATTGAAAAACATCATGTTATTCATATACCAGAAATGTTTGAAGCTACTGACTGAATGAAAGGAGCTGGCATCTCACTCTCTTTGAATCTTCTTTATCATGCTAAGAGGAGCAGGAAAAAGCAAAAAATTTCAGAATTGCACCTTGCAATGCGGAGAAATTACTGTTTGTGCATTTACAATATTCATTGATTTTTGCCATTGAAAAACGTCCAGAAATGATTGAAGCTACTGACTGAATGAAAGGAGCTGGCATCTCACTCTCTTTGAATCTTGTTTATCATGCTAAGAGGAGCAGGAAAAAGCAAAAAATTTCAGAATTGCACCTTGCAATGCGGAGAAATTACTGTTTGTGCATTTACAATATTCATTGATTTTTGCCATTGAAAAACATCATGTTATTCATATACCAGAAATGATTGAAGCTACTGACTGAATGAAAGGAGCTGGCATCTCACTCTCTTTGAATCTTCTTTATCATGCTAAGAGGAGCAGGAAAAAGCAAAAAATTTCAGAATTGCACCTTGCAATGCGGAGAAATTACTGTTTGTGCATTTACAATATTCATTGATTTTTGCCATTGAAAAACGTCCAGAAATGATTGAAGCTACTGACTGAATGAAAGGAACTGGCATCTCACTCTCTTTGAATCTTCTTTATCATGCTAAGAGGAGCAGGAAAAAGCAAAAAATTTCAGAATTGCACCTTGCAATGCGGAGAAATTACTGTTTGTGCATTTACAATATTCATTGATTTTTGCCATTGAAAAACATCATGTTATTCATATACCAGAAATGATTGAAGCTACTGACTGAATGAAAGGAGCTGGCATCTCACTCTCTTTGAATCTTCTTTATCATGCTAAGAGGAGCAGGAAAAAGCAAAAAATTTCAGAATTGCACCTTGCAATGCGGAGAAATTACTGTTTGTGCATTTACAATATTCATTGATTTTTGCCATTGAAAAACGTCCAGAAATGATTGAAGCTACTGACTGAATGAAAGGAACTGGCATCTCACTCTCTTTGAATCTTCTTTATCATGCTAAGAGGAGCAGGAAAAAGCAAAAAATTTCAGAATTGCACCTTGCAATGCGGAGAAATTACTGTTTGTGCATTTACAAAATTCATTGATTTTTGCCATTGAAAAACATCATGTTATTCATATACCAGAAATGTTTGAAGCTACTGACTGAATGAAAGGAGCTGACATCTCACTCTCTTTGAATCTTCTTTATCATGCTAAGAGGAGCAGGAAAAAGCAAAAAATTTCAGAATTGCACCTTGCAATGCGGAGAAATTACTGTTTGTGCATTTACAATATTCATTGATTTTTGCCATTGAAAAACGTCCAGAAATGATTGAAGCTACTGACTGAATGAAAGGAGCTGGCATCTCACTCTCTTTGAATCTTCTTTATCATGCTAAGAGGAGCAGGAAAAAGCAAAAAATTTCAGAATTGCACCTTGCAATGCGGAGAAATTACTGTTTGTGCATTTACAATATTCATTGATTTTTGCCATTGAAAAACATCATGTTATTCATATACCAGAAATGATTGAAGCTACTGACTGAATGAAAGGAGCTGGCATCTCACTCTCTTTGAATCTTCTTTATCATGCTAAGAGGAGCAGGAAAAAGCAAAAAATTTCAGAATTGCACCTTGCAATGTGGAGAAATTACTGTTTGTGCATTTACAATATTCATTGATTTTTACCATTGAAAAACGTCCAGAAATGATTGAAGCTACTGACTGAATGAAAGTAGCTGGCATCTCACTCTCTTTGAATCTTCTTTATCATGCTAAGAGGAGCAGGAAAAAGCAAAAAATTTCAGACTTGCACCTTGCAATGCGGAGAAATTACTGTTTGTGCATTTACAATATTCATTGATTTTTGCCATTGAAAAACATCATGTTATTCATATACCAGAAATGTTTGAAGCTACTGACTGAATGAAAGGAGCTGGCATCTCACTCTCTTTGAATCTTCTTTATCATGCTAAGAGGAGCAGGAAAAAGCAAAAAATTTCAGAATTGCACCTTGCAATGCGGAGAAATTACTGTTTGTGCATTTACAATATTCATTGATTTTTGCCATTGAAAAAAGTCCAGAAATGATTGAAGCTACTGACTGAATGAAAGGAGCTGGCATCTCACTCTCTTTGAATCTTGTTTATCATGCTAAGAGGAGCAGGAAAAAGCAAAAAATTTCAGAATTGCACCTTGCAATGCGGAGAAATTACTGTTTGTGCATTTACAATATTCATTGATTTTTGCCATTGAAAAACGTCCAGAAATGATTGAAGCTACTGACTGAATGAAAGGAGCTGGCATCTCACTCTCTTTGAATCTTCTTTATCATGCTAAGAGGAGCAGGAAAAAGCAAAAAAATTCAGAATTGCACCTTGCAATGCGGAGAAATCACTGTTTGTGCATTTACAATATCCATTGATTTTTGCCATTGAAAAACATCATGTTATTCATATACCAGAAACGAATGAAGCTACTGACTGAATGAAAGGAGCTGGCATCTCACTCTCTTTGAATCTTCTTTATCATGCTAAGAGGAGCAGGAAAAAGCAAAAAATTTCAGAATTGCACCTTGCAATGCGGAGAAATTACTGTTTGTGCATTTACAATATTCATTGATTTTTGCCATTGAAAAACGTCCAGAAATGATTGAAGCTACTGACTGAATGAAAGGAACTGGCATCTCACTCTCTTTGAATCTTCTTTATCATGCTAAGAGGAGCAGGAAAAAGCAAAAAATTTCAGAATTGCACCTTGCAATGCGGAGAAATTACTGTTTGTGCATTTACAAAATTCATTGATTTTTGCCATTGAAAAACATCATGTTATTCATATACCAGAAATGTTTGAAGCTACTGACTGAATGAAAGGAGCTGACATCTCACTCTCTTTGAATCTTCTTTATCATGCTAAGAGGAGCAGGAAAAAGCAAAAAATTTCAGAATTGCACCTTGCAATGCGGAGAAATTACTGTTTGTGCATTTACAATATTCATTGATTTTTGCCATTGAAAAACGTCCAGAAATGATTGAAGCTACTGACTGAATGAAAGGAGCTGGCATCTCACTCTCTTTGAATCTTCTTTATCATGCTAAGAGGAGCAGTAAAAACAAAAAATTTCAGAATTGCACCTTGCAATGCGGAGAAATTACTCTTTGTGCATTTACAATATTCATTGATTTTTGCCATTGAAAAACATCATGTTATTCATATACCAGAAATGATTGAAGCTACTGACTGAATGAAAGGAGCTGGCATCTCACTCTCTTTGAATCTTCTTTATCATGCTAAGAGGAGCAGGAAAAAGCAAAAAATTTCAGAATTGCACCTTGCAATGCGGAGAAATTACTGTTTGTGCATTTACAATATTCATTGATTTTTGCCATTGAAAAACGTCCAGAAATGATTGAAGCTACTGACTGAATGAAAGGAACTGGCATCTCACTCTCTTTGAATCTTCTTTATCATGCTAAGAGGAGCAGGAAAAAGCAAAAAATTTCAGAATTGCACCTTGCAATGCGGAGAAATTACTGTTTGTGCATTTACAATATTCATTGATTTTTGCCATTGAAAAACATCATGTTATTCATATACCAGAAATGATTGAAGCTACTGACTGAATGAAAGGAGCTGGCATCTCACTCTCTTTGAATCTTCTTTATCATGCTAAGAGGAGCAGGAAAAAGCAAAAAATTTCAGAATTGCACCTTGCAATGCGGAGAAATTACTGTTTGTGCATTTACAATATTCATTGATTTTTGCCATTGAAAAACGTCCAGAAATGATTGAAGCTACTGACTGAATGAAAGGAACTGGCATCTCACTCTCTTTGAATCTTCTTTATCATGCTAAGAGGAGCAGGAAAAAGCAAAAAATTTCAGAATTGCACCTTGCAATGCGGAGAAATTACTGTTTGTGCATTTACAAAATTCATTGATTTTTGCCATTGAAAAACATCATGTTATTCATATACCAGAAATGTTTGAAGCTACTGACTGAATGAAAGGAGCTGACATCTCACTCTCTTTGAATCTTCTTTATCATGCTAAGAGGAGCAGGAAAAAGCAAAAAATTTCAGAATTGCACCTTGCAATGCGGAGAAATTACTGTTTGTGCATTTACAATATTCATTGATTTTTGCCATTGAAAAACGTCCAGAAATGATTGAAGCTACTGACTGAATGAAAGGAGCTGGCATCTCACTCTCTTTGAATCTTCTTTATCATGCTAAGAGGAGCAGGAAAAAGCAAAAAATTTCAGAATTGCACCTTGCAATGCGGAGAAATTACTGTTTGTGCATTTACAATATTCATTGATTTTTGCCATTGAAAAACATCATGTTATTCATATACCAGAAATGATTGAAGCTACTGACTGAATGAAAGGAGCTGGCATCTCACTCTCTTTGAATCTTCTTTATCATGCTAAGAGGAGCAGGAAAAAGCAAAAAATTTCAGAATTGCACCTTGCAATGTGGAGAAATTACTGTTTTTGCATTTACAATATTCATTGATTTTTACCATTGAAAAACGTCCAGAAATGATTGAAGCTACTGACTGAATGAAAGTAGCTGGCATCTCACTCTCTTTGAATCTTCTTTATCATGCTAAGAGGAGCAGGAAAAAGCAAAAAATTTCAGACTTGCACCTTGCAATGCGGAGAAATTACTGTTTGTGCATTTACAATATTCATTGATTTTTGCCATTGAAAAACATCATGTTATTCATATACCAGAAATGTTTGAAGCTACTGACTGAATGAAAGGAGCTGGCATCTCACTCTCTTTGAATCTTCTTTATCATGCTAAGAGGAGCAGGAAAAAGCAAAAAATTTCAGAATTGCACCTTGCAATGCGGAGAAATTACTGTTTGTGCATTTACAATATTCATTGATTTTTGCCATTGAAAAAAGTCCAGAAATGATTGAAGCTACTGACTGAATGAAAGGAGCTGGCATCTCACTCTCTTTGAATCTTGTTTATCATGCTAAGAGGAGCAGGAAAAAGCAAAAAATTTCAGAATTGCACCTTGCAATGCGGAGAAATTACTGTTTGTGCATTTACAATATTCATTGATTTTTGCCATTGAAAAACGTCCAGAAATGATTGAAGCTACTGACTGAATGAAAGGAGCTGGCATCTCACTCTCTTTGAATCTTCTTTATCATGCTAAGAGGAGCAGGAAAAAGCAAAAAAATTCAGAATTGCACCTTGCAATGCGGAGAAATCACTGTTTGTGCATTTACAATATCCATTGATTTTTGCCATTGAAAAACATCATGTTATTCATATACCAGAAACGAATGAAGCTACTGACTGAATGAAAGGAGCTGGCATCTCACTCTCTTTGAATCTTCTTTATCATGCTAAGAGGAGCAGGAAAAAGCAAAAAATTTCAGAATTGCACCTTGCAATGCGGAGAAATTACTGTTTGTGCATTTACAATATTCATTGATTTTTGCCATTGAAAAACGTCCAGAAATGATTGAAGCTACTGACTGAATGAAAGGAACTGGCATCTCACTCTCTTTGAATCTTCTTTATCATGCTAAGAGGAGCAGGAAAAAGCAAAAAATTTCAGAATTGCACCTTGCAATGCGGAGAAATTACTGTTTGTGCATTTACAAAATTCATTGATTTTTGCCATTGAAAAACATCATGTTATTCATATACCAGAAATGTTTGAAGCTACTGACTGAATGAAAGGAGCTGACATCTCACTCTCTTTGAATCTTCTTTATCATGCTAAGAGGAGCAGGAAAAAGCAAAAAATTTCAGAATTGCACCTTGCAATGCGGAGAAATTACTGTTTGTGCATTTACAATATTCATTGATTTTTGCCATTGAAAAACGTCCAGAAATGATTGAAGCTACTGACTGAATGAAAGGAGCTGGCATCTCACTCTCTTTGAATCTTCTTTATCATGCTAAGAGGAGCAGGAAAAACAAAAAATTTCAGAATTGCACCTTGCAATGCGGAGAAATTACTCTTTGTGCATTTACAATATTCATTGATTTTTGCCATTGAAAAACATCATGTTATTCATATACCAGAAATGTTTGAAGCTACTGACTGAATGAAAGGAGCTGGCATCTCACTCTCTTTGAATCTTCTTTATCATGCTAAGAGGAGCAGGAAAAAGCAAAAAATTTCAGAATTGCACCTTGCAATGCGGAGAAATTACTGTTTGTGCATTTACAATATTCATTGATTTTTGCCATTGAAAAACATCATGTTATTCATATACCAGAAATGATTGAAGCTACTGACTGAATGAAAGGAGCTGGCATCTCACTCTCTTTGAATCTTCTTTATCATGCTAAGAGGAGCAGGAAAAAGCAAAAAATTTCAGAATTGCACCTTGCAATGCGGAGAAATTACTGTTTGTGCATTTACAATATTCATTGATTTTTGCCATTGAAAAACGTCCAGAAATGATTGAAGCTACTGACTGAATGAAAGGAGCTGGCATCTCACTCTCTTTGAATCTTCTTTATCATGCTAAGAGGAGCAGGAAAAAGCAAAAAATTTCAGAATTGCACCTTGCAATGCGGAGAAATTACTGTTTGTGCATTTACAATATTCATTGATTTTTGCCATTGAAAAACATCATGTTATTCATATACCAGAAATGTTTGAAGCTACTGACTGAATGAAAGGAGCTGGCATCTCACTCTCTTTGAATCTTCTTTATCATGCTAAGAGGAGCAGGAAAAAGCAAAAAATTTCAGAATTGCACCTTGCAATGCGGAGAAATTACTGTTTGTGCATTTACAATATTCATTGATTTTTGCCATTGAAAAACGTCCAGAAATGTTTGAAGCTACTGACTGAATGAAAGGAGCTGGCATCTCACTCTCTTTGAATCTTCTTTATCATGCTAAGAGGAGCAGGAAAAAGCAAAAAATTTCAGAATTGCACCTTGCAATGCGGAGAAATTACTGTTTGTGCATTTACAATATTCATTGATTTTTGCCATTGAAAAACATCATGTTATTCATATACCAGAAATGTTTGTAGCTAATGACTGAATGAAAGGAGCTGGCATCTCACTCTCTTTGAATCTTCTTTATCATGCTAAGAGGAGCAGGAAAAAGCAAAAAATTTCAGAATTGCACCTTGCAATGCGGAGAAATTACTGTTTGTGCATTTACAATATTCATTGATTTTTGCCATTGAAAAACGTCCAGAAATGATTGAAGCTACTGACTGAATGAAAGGAGCTGGCATCTCACTCTCTTTGAATCTTCTTTATCATGCTAAGAGGAGCAGGAAAAAGCAAAAAATTTCAGAATTGCACCTTGCAATGCGGAGAAATTACTGTTTGTGCATTTACAATATTCATTGATTTTTGCCATTGAAAAACGTCCAGAAATGATTGAAGCTACTGACTGAATGAAAGGAGCTGGCATCTCACTCTCTTTGAATCTTCTTTATCATGCTAAGAGGAGCAGGAAAAAGCAAAAAATTTCAGAATTGCACCTTGCAATGCGGAGAAATTACTCTTTGTGCATTTACAATATTCATTGATTTTTGCCATTGAAAAACATCATGTTATTCATATACCAGAAATGTTTGAAGCTACTGACTGAATGAAAGGAGCTGGCATCTCACTCTCTTTGAATCTTCTTTATCATGCTAAGAGGAGCAGGAAAAAGCAAAAAATTTCAGAATTGCACCTTGCAATGCGGAGAAATTACTGTTTGTGCATTTACAATATTCATTGATTTTTGCCATTGAAAAACATCATGTTATTCATATACCAGAAATGTTTGAAGCTACTGACTGAATGAAAGGAGCTGGCATCTCACTCTCTTTGAATCTTCTTTATCATGCTAAGAGGAGCAGGAAAAAGCAAAAAATTTCAGAATTGCACCTTGCAATGTGGAGAAATTACTGTTTGTGCATTTACAATATTCATTGATTTTTACCATTGAAAAACGTCCAGAAATGATTGAAGCTACTGACTGAATGAAAGTAGCTGGCATCTCACTCTCTTTGAATCTTCTTTATCATGCTAAGAGGAGCAGGAAAAAGCAAAAAATTTCAGACTTGCACCTTGCAATGCGGAGAAATTACTGTTTGTGCATTTACAATATTCATTGATTTTTGCCATTGAAAAACATCATGTTATTCATATACCAGAAATGTTTGAAGCTACTGACTGAATGAAAGGAGCTGGCATCTCACTCTCTTTGAATCTTCTTTATCATGCTAAGAGGAGCAGGAAAAAGCAAAAAATTTCAGAATTGCACCTTGCAATGCGGAGAAATTACTGTTTGTGCATTTACAATATTCATTGATTTTTGCCATTGAAAAACGTCCAGAAATGATTGAAGCTACTGACTGAATGAAAGGAGCTGGCATCTCACTCTCTTTGAATCTTCTTTATCATGCTAAGAGGAGCAGGAAAAAGCAAAAAATTTCAGAATTGCACCTTGCAATGCGGAGAAATTACTGTTTGTGCATTTACAATATTCATTGATTTTTGCCATTGAAAAACGTCCAGAAATGATTGAAGCTACTGACTGAATGAAAGGAGCTGGCATCTCACTCTCTTTGAATCTTCTTTATCATGCTAAGAGGAGCAGGAAAAATCAAAAAATTTCAGAATTGCACCTTGCAATGCGGAGAAATTACTCTTTGTGCATTTACAATATTCAATGATTTTTGCCATTGAAAAACATGTTATTCATATACCAGAAATGTTTGAAGCTACTGACTGAATGAAAGGAGCTGGCACCTCACTCTCTTTGAATCTTCTTTATCATGCTAAGAGGAGCGGGAAAAAGCAAAAAATTTCAGAATTGCACCTTGCAATGCGGAGAAATTACTGTTTGTGCATTTACAATATTCATTGATTTTTGCCATTGAAAAACATCCAGAAATGATTGAAGGTACTGACTGAATGAAAGGAGCTGGCATCTCACTCTCTTTGAATCTTCTTTATCATGCTAAGAGGAGCAGGAAAAAGCAAAAAATTTCAGAATTGCACCTTGCAATGCGGAGAAATTACTGTTTGTGCATTTACAATATTCATTGATTTTTGCCATTGAAAAACGTCCAGAAATGATTGAAGCTACTGACTGAATGAAAGGAGCTGGCATCTCACTCTCTTTGAATCTTCTTTATCATGCTAAGAGGAGCAGGAAAAAGCAAAAAATTTCAGAATTGCACCTTGCAATGCGGAGAAATTACTGTTTGTGCATTTACAATATTCATTGATTTTTGCCATTGAAAAACGTCCAGAAATGATTGAAGCTACTGACTGAATGAAAGGAGCTGGCATCTCACTCTCTTTGAATCTTCTTTATCATGCTAAGAGGAGCAGGAAAAAGCAAAAAATTTCAGAATTGCACCTTGCAATGCGGAGAAATTACTGTTTGTGCATTTACAATATTCATTGATTTTTGCCATTGAAAAACATCATGTTATTCATATACCAGAAATGTTTGAAGCTACTGACTGAATGAAAGGAGCTGGCATCTCACTCTCTTTGAATCTTCTTTATCATGCTAAGAGGAGCAGGAAAAAGCAAAAAATTTCAGAATTGCACCTTGCAATGCGGAGAAATTACTGTTTGTGCATTTACAATATTCATTGATTTTTGCCATTGAAAAACATCATGTTATTCATATACCAGAAATGTTTGAAGCTACTGACTGAATGAAAGGAGCTGGCATCTCACTCTCTTTGAATCATCTTTATCATGCTAAGAGGAGCAGGAAAAAGCAAAAAATTTCAGAATTGCACCTTGCAATGTGGAGAAATTACTGTTTGTGCATTTACAATATTCATTGATTTTTACCATTGAAAAACGTCCAGAAATGATTGAAGCTACTGACTGAATGAAAGTAGCTGGCATCTCACTCTCTTTGAATCTTCTTTATCATGCTAAGAGGAGCAGGAAAAAGCAAAAAATTTCAGAATTGCACCTTGCAATGCAGAGAAATTACTGTTTGTGCATTTACAATATTCATTGATTTTTGCCATTGAAAAACATCATGTTATTCATATACCAGAAATGTTTGAAGCTACTGACTGAATGAAAGGAGCTGGCATCTCACTCTCTTTGAATCTTCTTTATCATGCTAAGAGGAGCAGGAAAAAGCAAAAAATTTCAGAATTGCACCTTGCAATGTGGAGAAATTACTGTTTGTGCATTTACAATATTCATTGATTTTTACCATTGAAAAATGTCCAGAAATGATTGCAGCTACTGACTGAATGAAAGTAGCTGGCATCTCACTCTCTTTGAATCTTCTTTATCATGCTAAGAGGAGCAGGAAAAAGCAAAAAATTTCAGACTTGCACCTTGCAATGCGGAGAAATTACTGTTTGTGCATTTACAATATTCATTGATTTTTGCCATTGAAAAACATCATGTTATTCATATACCAGAAATGTTTGAAGCTACTGACTGAATGAAAGGAGCTGGCATCTCACTCTCTTTGAATCTTCTTTATCATGCTAAGAGGAGCAGGAAAAAGCAAAAAATTTCAGAATTGCACCTTGCAATGCGGAGAAATTACTGTTTGTGCATTTACAATATTCATTGATTTTTGCCATTGAAAAACGTCCAGAAATGATTGAAGCTACTGACTGAATGAAAGGAGCTGGCATCTCACTCTCTTTGAATCTTGTTTAACATGCTAAGAGGAGCAGGAAAAAGCAAAAAATTTCAGAATTGCACCTTGCAATGCGGAGAAATTACTGTTTGTGCATTTACAATATTCATTGATTTTTGCCATTGAAAAACGTCCAGAAATGATTGAAGCTACTGACTGAATGAAAGGAGCTGGCATCTCACTCTCTTTGAATCTTCTTTATCATGCTAAGAGGAGCAGGAAAAAGCAAAAAATTTCAGAATTGCACCTTGCAATGCGGAGAAATTACTGTTTGTGCATTTACAATATTCATTGATTTTTGCCATTGAAAAACATCATGTTATTCATATACCAGAAATGATTGAAGCTACTGACTGAATGAAAGGAGCTGGCATCTCACTCTCTTTGAATCTTCTTTATCATGCTAAGAGGAGCAGGAAAAAGCAAAAAATTTCAGAATTGCACCTTGCAATGCGGAGAAATTACTGTTTGTGCATTTACAATATTCATTGATTTTTGCCATTGAAAAACGTCCAGAAATGATTGAAGCTACTGACTGAATGAAAGGAACTGGCATCTCACTCTCTTTGAATCTTCTTTATCATGCTAAGAGGAGCAGGAAAAAGCAAAAAATTTCAGAATTGCACCTTGCAATGCGGAGAAATTACTCTTTGTGAATTTACAAAATTCATTGATTTTTGCCATTGAAAAACATCATGTTATTCATATACCAGAAATGTTTGAAGCTATTGACTGAATGAAAGGAGCTGACATCTCACTCTCTTTGAATCTTCTTTATCATGCTAAGAGGAGCAGGAAAAAGCAAAAAATTTCAGAATTGCACCTTGCAATGCGGAGAAATTACTGTTTGTGCATTTACAATATTCATTGATTTTTGCCATTGAAAAACGTCCAGAAATGATTGAAGCTACTGACTGAATGAAAGGAGCTGGCATCTCACTCTCTTTGAATCTTCTTTATCATGCTAAGAGGAGCAGGAAAAAGCAAAAAATTTCAGAATTGCACCTTGCAATGCGGAGAAATTACTGTTTGTGCATTTACAATATTCATTGATTTTTGCCATTGAAAAACATCATGTTATTCATATACCAGAAATGATTGAAGCTACTGACTGAATGAAAGGAGCTGGCATCTCACTCTCTTTGAATCTTCTTTATCATGCTAAGAGGAGCAGGAAAAAGCAAAAAATTTCAGAATTGCACCTTGCAATGAGGAGAAATTACTGTTTGTGCATTTACAATATTCATTGATTTTTGCCATTGAAAAACGTCCAGAAATGATTGAAGCTACTGACTGAATGAAAGGAACTGGCATCTCACTCTCTTTGAATCTTCTTTATCATGCTAAGAGGAGCAGGAAAAAGCAAAAAATTTCAGAATTGCACCTTGCAATGCGGAGAAATTACTGTTTGTGCATTTACAAAATTCAGTGATTTTTGCCATTGAAAAACATCATGTTATTCATATACCAGAAATGTTTGAAGCTACTGACTGAATGAAAGGAGC
Source organism: Phyllobates terribilis (assembly GCF_046119375.1). Lineage (NCBI taxonomy): Eukaryota > Metazoa > Chordata > Amphibia > Anura > Dendrobatidae > Phyllobates > Phyllobates terribilis. Next base: position 64,521 of record NW_027364866.1, read on the forward strand.
TGACATCTCACTCTCTTTGAATCTTCTTTATCATGCTAAGAGGAGCAGGAAAAAGCAAAAAATTTCAGAATTGCACCTTGCAATGCGGAGAAATTACTGTTTGTGCATTTACAATATTCATTGATTTTTGCCATTGAAAAACGTCCAGAAATGATTGAAGCTACTGACTGAATGAAAGGAGCTGGCATCTCACTCTCTTTGAATCTTCTTTATCATGCTAAGAGGAGCAGGAAAAAGCAAAAAATTTCAGAATTGCACCTTGCAATGCGGAGAAATTACTGTTTGTGCATTTACAATATTCATTGATTTTTGCCATTGAAAACATCATTTTATTCATATACCAGAAATGATTGAAGCTACTGACTGAATGAAAGGAGCTGGCATCTCACTCTCTTTGAATCTTCTTTATCATGCTAAGAGGAGCAGGAAAAAGCAAAAAATTTCAGAATTGCACCTTGCAATGTGGAGAAATTACTGTTTGTGCATTTACAATATTCATTGATTTTTACCATTGAAAAACGTCCAGAAATGATTGAAGCTACTGACTGAATGAAAGTAGCTGGCATCTCACTCTCTTTGAATCTTCTTTATCATGCTAAGAGGAGCAGGAAAAAGCAAAAAATTTCAGACTTGCACCTTGCAATGCGGAGAAATTACTATTTGTGCATTTACAATATTCATTGATTTTTGCCATTGAAAAACATCATGTTATTCATATACCAGAAATGTTTGAAGCTACTGACTGAATGAAAGGAGCTGGCATCTCACTCTCTTTGAATCTTCTTTATCATGCTAAGAGGAGCAGGAAAAAGCAAAAAATTTCAGAATTGCACCTTGCAATGCGGAGAAATTACTGTTTGTGCATTTACAATATTCATTGATTTTTGCCATTGAAAAACGTCCAGAAATGATTGAAGCTACTGACTGAATGAAAGGAGCTGGCATCTCACTCTCTTTGAATCTTGTTTATCATGCTAAGAGGAGCAGGAAAAAGCAAAAAATTTCAGAATTGCACCTTGCAATGCGGAGAAATTACTGTTTGTGCATTTACAATATTCATTGATTTTTGCCATTGAAAAACGTCCAGAAATGATTGAAGCTACTGACTGAATGAAAGGAGCTGGCATCTCACTCTCTTTGAATCTTCTTTATCATGCTAAGAGGAGCAGGAAAAAGCAAAAAAATTCAGAATTGCACCTTGCAATGCGTAGAAATTACTGTTTGTGCATTTACAATATTCATTGATTTTTGCCATTGAAAAACATCATGTTATTCATATACCAGAAATGATTGAAGCTACTGACTGAATGAAAGGAGCTGGCATCTCACTCTCTTTGAATCTTCTTTATCATGCTAAGAGGAGCAGGAAAAAGCAAAAAATTTCAGAATTGCACCTTGCAATGCGGAGAAATTACTGTTTGTGCATTTACAATATTCATTGATTTTTGCCATTGAAAAACGTCCAGAAATGATTGAAGCTACTGACTGAATGAAAGGAACTGGCATCTCACTCTCTTTGAATCTTCTTTATCATGCTAAGAGGAGCAGGAAAAAGCAAAAAATTTCAGAATTGCACCTTGCAATGCGGAGAAATTACTGTTTGTGCATTTACAAAATTCATTGATTTTTGCCATTGAAAAACATCATGTTATTCATATACCAGAAATGTTTGAAGCTACTGACTGAATGAAAGGAGCTGACATCTCACTCTCTTTGAATCTTCTTTATCATGCTAAGAGGAGCAGGAAAAAGCAAAAAATTTCAGAATTGCACCTTGCAATGCGGAGAAATTACTGTTTGTGCATTTACAATATTCATTGATTTTTGCCATTGAAAAACGTCCAGAAATGATTGAAGCTACTGACTGAATGAAAGGAGCTGGCATCTCACTCTCTTTGAATCTTCTTTATCATGCTAAGAGGAGCAGGAAAAAGCAAAAAATTTCAGAATTGCACCTTGCAATGCGGAGAAATTACTGTTTGTGCATTTACAATATTCATTGATTTTTGCCATTGAAAAACATCATGTTATTCATATACCAGAAATGTTTGAAGCTACTGACTGAATGAAAGGAGCTGGCATCTCACTCTCTTTGAATCTTCTTTATCATGCTAAGAGGAGCAGGAAAAAGCAAAAAATTTCAGAATTGCACCTTGCAATGCGGAGAAATTACTGTTTGTGCATTTACAATATTCATTGATTTTTGCCATTGAAAAACGTCCAGAAATGATTGAAGCTACTGACTGAATGAAAGGAGCTGGCATCTCACTCTCTTTGAATCTTCTTTATCATGCTAAGAGGAGCAGGAAAAAGCAAAAAATTTCAGAATTGCACCTTGCAATGCGGAGAAATTACTGTTTGTGCATTTACAATATTCATTGATTTTTGCCATTGAAAAACGTCCAGAAATGATTGAAGCTACTGACTGAATGAAAGGAGCTGGCATCTCACTCTCTTTGAATCTTCTTTATCATGCTAAGAGGAGCAGGAAAAAGCAAAAAATTTCAGAATTGCAACTTGCAATGCGGAGAAATTACTGTTTGTGCATTTACAATATTCATTGATTTTTGCCATTGAAAAACATCATGTTATTCATATACCAGAAATGATTGAAGCTACTGACTGAATGAAAGGAGCTGGCATCTCACTCTCTTTGAATCTTCTTTATCATGCTAAGAGGAGCAGGAAAAAGCAAAAAATTTCAGAATTGCACCTTGCAATGCGGAGAAATTACTGTTTGTGCATTTACAATATTCATTGATTTTTGCCATTGAAAAACGTCCAGAAATGATTGAAGCTACTGACTGAATGAAAGGAGCTGGCATCTCACTCTCTTTGAATCTTCTTTATCATGCTAAGAGGAGCAGGAAAAAGCAAAAAATTTCAGAATTGCACCTTGCAATGCGGAGAAATTACTGTTTGTGCTTTTACAATATTCATTGATTTTTGCCATTGAAAAACATCATATTATTCATATACCAGAAATGTTTGAAGCTACTGACTGAATGAAAGGAGCTGGCATCTCACTTTCTTTGAATCTTCTTTATCATGCTAAGAGGAGCAGGAAAAAGCAAAAAATTTCAGAATTGCACCTTGCAATGCGGAGAAATTACTGTTTGTGCATTTACAATATTCATTGATTTTTGCCATTGAAAAACGTCCAGAAATGATTGAAGCTACTGACTGAATGAAAGGAGCTGGCATCTCACTCTCTTTGAATCTTCTTTATCATGCTAAGAGGAGCAGGAAAAAGCAAAAAATTTCAGAATTGCACCTTGCAATGCGGAGAAATTACTGTTTGTGCATTTACAATATTCATTGATTTTTGCCATTGAAAAACGTCCAGAAATGATTGAAGCTACTGACTGAATGAAAGGAGCTGGCATCTCACTCTCTTTGAATCTTCTTTATCATGCTAAGAGGAGCAGGAAAAAGCAAAAAATTTCAGAATTGCACCTTGCAATGCGGAGAAATTACTGTTTGTGCATTTACAATATTCATTGATTTTTGCCATTGAAAAACATCATGTTATTCATATACCAGAAATGATTGAAGCTACTGACTGAATGAAAGGAGCGGGCATCTTACTCTCTTTGAATCTTCTTTGTCATGCTAAGAGGAGCAGGAAAAAGCAAAAAATTTCAGAATTGCACCTTGCAATGCGGAGAATTTACTGTTTGTGCATTTACAATATTCATTGATTTTTGCCATTGAAAAACGTCCAGAAATGATTGAAGCTACTGACTGAATGAAAGGAGCTGGCATCTCACTCTCTTTGAATCTTCTTTATCATGCTAAGAGGAGCAGGAAAAAGCAAAAAATTTCAGAATTGCACCTTGCAATGCGGAGAAATTACTGTTTGTGCATTTACAATATTCATTGATTTTTGCCATTGAAAAACGTCCAGAAATGATTGAAGCTACTGACTGAATGAAAGGAGCTGGCATCTCACTCTCTTTGAATCTTCTTTATCATGCTAAGAGGAGCAGGAAAAAGCAAAAAATTTCAGAATTGCACCTTGCAATGCGGAGAAATTACTGTTTGTGCATTTACAATATTCATTGATTTTTGCCATTGAAAAACATCATGTTATTCATATACCAGAAATGTTTGTAGCTACTGACTGAATGAAAGGAGCTGGCATCTCACTCTCTTTGAATCTTCTTTATCATGCTAAGAGGAGCAGGAAAAAGCAAAAAATTTCAGAATTGCACCTTGCAATGCGGAGAAATTACTGTTTGTGCATTTACAATATTCATTGATTTTTGCCATTGAAAAACGTCCAGAAATGATTGAAGCTACTGACTGAATGAAAGGAGCTGGCATCTCACTCTCTTTGAATCTTCTTTATCATGCTAAGAGGAGCAGGAAAAAGCAAAAAATTTCAGAATTGCACCTTGCAATGCGGAGAAATTACTCTTTGTGCATTTACAATATTCATTGATTTTTGCCATTGAAAAACGTCCAGAAATGATTGAAGCTACTGACTGAATGAAAGGAGCTGGCATCTCACTCTCTTTGAATCTTCTTTATCATGCTAAGAGGAGCAGGAAAAAGCAAAAAATTTCAGAATTGCACCTTGCAATGCGGAGAAATTACTCTTTGTGCATTTACAATATTCATTGATTTTTGCCATTGAAAAACATCATGTTATTCATATACCAGAAATGTTTGAAGCTACTGACTGAATGAAAGGAGCTGGCATCTCACTCTCTTTGAATCTTCTTTATCATGCTAAGAGGAGCAGGAAAAAGCAAAAAATTTCAGAATTGCACCTTGCAATGCGGAGAAATTACTGTTTGTGCATTTACACTATTCATTGATTTTTGCCATTGAAAAACATCATGTTATTCATATACCAGAAATGTTTGAAGCTACTGACTGAATGAAAGGAGCTGGCATCTCACTCTCTTTGAATCTTCTTTATCATGCTAAGAGGAGCAGGAAAAAGCAAAAAATTTCAGAATTGCACCTTGCAATGTGGAGAAATTACTGTTTGTGCATTTACAATATTCATTGATTTTTACCATTGAAAAACGTCCAGAAATGATTGAAGCTACTGACTGAATGAAAGTAGCTGGCATCTCACTCTCTTTGAATCTTCTTTATCATGCTAAGAGGAGCAGGAAAAAGCAAAAAATTTCAGACTTGCACCTTGCAATGCGGAGAAATTACTGTTTGTGCATTTACAATATTCATTGATTTTTGCCATTGAAAAACATCATGTTATTCATATACCAGAAATGTTTGAAGCTACTGACTGAATGAAAGGAGCTGGCATCTCACTCTCTTTGAATCTTCTTTATCATGCTAAGAGGAGCAGGAAAAAGCAAAAAATTTCAGAATTGCACCTTGCAATGCGGAGAAATTACTGTTTGTGCATTTACAATATTCATTGATTTTTGCCATTGAAAAACGTCCAGAAATGATTGAAGCTACTGACTGAATGAAAGGAGCTGGCATCTCACTCTCTTTGAATCTTCTTTATCATGCTAAGAGGAGCAGGAAAAAGCAAAAAATTTCAGAATTGCACCTTGCAATGCGGAGAAATTACTGTTTGTGCATTTACAATATTCATTGATTTTTGCCATTGAAAAACGTCCAGAAATGATTGAAGCTACTGACTGAATGAAAGGAGCTGGCATCTCACTCTCTTTGAATCTTCTTTATCATGCTAAGAGGAGCAGGAAAAATCAAAAAATTTCAGAATTGCACCTTGCAATGCGGAGAAATTACTGTTTGTGCATTTACAATATTCAATGATTTTTGCCATTGAAAAACATGTTATTCATATACCAGAAATGTTTGAAGCTACTGACTGAATGAAAGGAGCTGGCACCTCACTCTCTTTGAATCTTCTTTATCATGCTAAGAGGAGCGGGAAAAAGCAAAAAATTTCAGAATTGCACCTTGCAATGCGGAGAAATTACTGTTTGTGCATTTACAATATTCATTGATTTTTGCCATTGAAAAACATCATATTATTCATATACCAGAAATGTTTGAAGCTACTGACTGAATGAAAGGAGCTGGCATCTCACTTTCTTTGAATCTTCTTTATCATGCTAAGAGGAGCAGGAAAAAGCAAAAAATTTCAGAATTGCACCTTGCAATGCGGAGAAATTACTGTTTGTGCATTTACAATATTCATTGATTTTTGCCATTGAAAAACGTCCAGAAATGATTGAAGCTACTGACTGAATGAAAGGAGCTGGCATCTCACTCTCTTTGAATCTTCTTTATCATGCTAAGAGGAGCAGGAAAAAGCAAAAAATTTCAGAATTGCACCTTGCAATGCGGAGAAATTACTGTTTGTGCATTTACAATATTCATTGATTTTTGCCATTGAAAAACGTCCAGAAATGATTGAAGCTACTGACTGAATGAAAGGAGCTGGCATCTCACTCTCTTTGAATCTTATTTATCATGCTAAGAGGAGCAGGAAAAAGCAAAAAATTTCAGAATTGCACCTTGCAATGCGGAGAAATTACTGTTTGTGCATTTACAATATTCATTGATTTTTGCCATTGAAAAACATCATGTTATTCATATACCAGAAATGATTGAAGCTACTGACTGAATGAAAGGAGCGGGCATCTTACTCTCTTTGAATCTTCTTTGTCATGCTAAGAGGAGCAGGAAAAAGCAAAAAATTTCAGAATTGCACCTTGCAATGCGGAGAATTTACTGTTTGTGCATTTACAATATTCATTGATTTTTGCCATTGAAAAACGTCCAGAAATGATTGAAGCTACTGACTGAATGAAAGGAGCTGGCATCTCACTCTCTTTGAATCTTCTTTATCATGCTAAGAGGAGCAGGAAAAAGCAAAAAATTTCAGAATTGCACCTTGCAATGCGGAGAAATTACTGTTTGTGCATTTACAATATTCATTGATTTTTGCCATTGAAAAACGTCCAGAAATGATTGAAGCTACTGACTGAATGAAAGGAGCTGGCATCTCACTCTCTTTGAATCTTCTTTATCATGCTAAGAGGAGCAGGAAAAAGCAAAAAATTTCAGAATTGCACCTTGCAATGCGGAGAAATTACTGTTTGTGCATTTACAATATTCATTGATTTTTGCCATTGAAAAACATCATGTTATTCATATACCAGAAATGTTTGTAGCTACTGACTGAATGAAAGGAGCTGGCATCTCACTCTCTTTGAATCTTCTTTATCATGCTAAGAGGAGCAGGAAAAAGCAAAAAATTTCAGAATTGCACCTTGCAATGCGGAGAAATTACTGTTTGTGCATTTACAATATTCATTGATTTTTGCCATTGAAAAACGTCCAGAAATGATTGAAGCTACTGACTGAATGAAAGGAGCTGGCATCTCACTCTCTTTGAATCTTCTTTATCATGCTAAGAGGAGCAGGAAAAAGCAAAAAATTTCAGAATTGCACCTTGCAATGCGGAGAAATTACTCTTTGTGCATTTACAATATTCATTGATTTTTGCCATTGAAAAACGTCCAGAAATGATTGAAGCTACTGACTGAATGAAAGGAGCTGGCATCTCACTCTCTTTGAATCTTCTTTATCATGCTAAGAGGAGCAGGAAAAAGCAAAAAATTTCAGAATTGCACCTTGCAATGCGGAGAAATTACTCTTTGTGCATTTACAATATTCATTGATTTTTGCCATTGAAAAACATCATGTTATTCATATACCAGAAATGTTTGAAGCTACTGACTGAATGAAAGGAGCTGGCATCTCACTCTCTTTGAATCTTCTTTATCATGCTAAGAGGAGCAGGAAAAAGCAAAAAATTTCAGAATTGCACCTTGCAATGCGGAGAAATTACTGTTTGTGCATTTACACTATTCATTGATTTTTGCCATTGAAAAACATCATGTTATTCATATACCAGAAATGTTTGAAGCTACTGACTGAGTGAAAGGAGCTGGCATCTCACTCTCTTTGAATCTTCTTTATCATGCTAAGAGGAGCAGGAAAAAGCAAAAAATTTCAGAATTGCACCTTGCAATGTGGAGAAATTACTGTTTGTGCATTTACAATATTCATTGATTTTTACCATTGAAAAACGTCCAGAAATGATTGAAGCTACTGACTGAATGAAAGTAGCTGGCATCTCACTCTCTTTGAATCTTCTTTATCATGCTAAGAGGAGCAGGAAAAAGCAAAAAATTTCAGACTTGCACCTTGCAATGCGGAGAAATTACTGTTTGTGCATTTACAATATTCATTGATTTTTGCCATTGAAAAACATCATGTTATTCATATACCAGAAATGTTTGAAGCTACTGACTGAATGAAAGGAGCTGGCATCTCACTCTCTTTGAATCTTCTTTATCATGCTAAGAGGAGCAGGAAAAAGCAAAAAATTTCAGAATTGCACCTTGCAATGCGGAGAAATTACTGTTTGTGCATTTACAATATTCATTGATTTTTGCCATTGAAAAACGTCCAGAAATGATTGAAGCTACTGACTGAATGAAAGGAGCTGGCATCTCACTCTCTTTGAATCTTCTTTATCATGCTAAGAGGAGCAGGAAAAAGCAAAAAATTTCAGAATTGCACCTTGCAATGCGGAGAAATTACTGTTTGTGCATTTACAATATTCATTGATTTTTGCCATTGAAAAACGTCCAGAAATGATTGAAGCTACTGACTGAATGAAAGGAGCTGGCATCTCACTCTCTTTGAATCTTCTTTATCATGCTAAGAGGAGCAGGAAAAATCAAAAAATTTCAGAATTGCACCTTGCAATGCGGAGAAATTACTGTTTGTGCATTTACAATATTCAATGATTTTTGCCATTGAAAAACATGTTATTCATATACCAGAAATGTTTGAAGCTACTGACTGAATGAAAGGAGCTGGCACCTCACTCTCTTTGAATCTTCTTTATCATGCTAAGAGGAGCGGGAAAAAGCAAAAAATTTCAGAATTGCACCTTGCAATGCGGAGAAATTACTGTTTGTGCATTTACACTATTCATTGATTTTTGCCATTGAAAAACATCATGTTATTCATATACCAGAAATGTTTGAAGCTACTGACTGAATGAAAGGAGCTGGCATCTCACTCTCTTTGAATCTTCTTTATCATGCTAAGAGGAGCAGGAAAAAGCAAAAAATTTCAGAATTGCACCTTGCAATGTGGAGAAATTACTGTTTGTGCATTTACAATATTCATTGATTTTTACCATTGAAAAACGTCCAGAAATGATTGAAGCTACTGACTGAATGAAAGTAGCTGGCATCTCACTCTCTTTGAATCTTCTTTATCATGCTAAGAGGAGCAGGAAAAAGCAAAAAATTTCAGACTTGCACCTTGCAATGCGGAGAAATTACTGTTTGTGCATTTACAATATTCATTGATTTTTGCCATTGAAAAACATCATGTTATTCATATACCAGAAATGTTTGAAGCTACTGACTGAATGAAAGGAGCTGGCATCTCACTCTCTTTGAATCTTCTTTATCATGCTAAGAGGAGCAGGAAAAAGCAAAAAATTTCAGAATTGCACCTTGCAATGCGGAGAAATTACTGTTTGTGCATTTACAATATTCATTGATTTTTGCCATTGAAAAACGTCCAGAAATGATTGAAGCTACTGACTGAATGAAAGGAGCTGGCATCTCACTCTCTTTGAATCTTCTTTATCATGCTAAGAGGAGCAGGAAAAAGCAAAAAATTTCAGAATTGCACCTTGCAATGCGGAGAAATTACTGTTTGTGCATTTACAATATTCATTGATTTTTGCCATTGAAAAACGTCCAGAAATGATTGAAGCTACTGACTGAATGAAAGGAGCTGGCATCTCACTCTCTTTGAATCTTCTTTATCATGCTAAGAGGAGCAGGAAAAATCAAAAAATTTCAGAATTGCACCTTGCAATGCGGAGAAATTACTGTTTGTGCATTTACAATATTCAATGATTTTTGCCATTGAAAAACATGTTATTCATATACCAGAAATGTTTGAAGCTACTGACTGAATGAAAGGAGCTGGCACCTCACTCTCTTTGAATCTTCTTTATCATGCTAAGAGGAGCGGGAAAAAGCAAAAAATTTCAGAATTGCACCTTGCAATGCGGAGAAATTACTGTTTGTGCATTTACAATATTCATTGATTTTTGCCATTGAAAAACATCCAGAAATGATTGAAGGTACTGACTGAATGAAAGGAGCTGGCATCTCACTCTCTTTGAATCTTCTTTATCATGCTAAGAGGAGCAGGAAAAAGCAAAAAATTTCAGAATTGCACCTTGCAATGCGGAGAAATTACTGTTTGTGCATTTACAATATTCATTGATTTTTGCCATTGAAAAACGTCCAGAAATGATTGAAGCTACTGACTGAATGAAAGGAGCTGGCATCTCACTCTCTTTGAATCTTCTTTATCATGCTAAGAGGAGCAGGAAAGAGCCAAAAATTTCAGAATTGCACCTTGCAATGCGGAGAAATTACAGTTTGTGCATTTACAATATTCATTGATTTTTGCCATTGAAAAACATCCAGAAATGATTGAAGCTACTGACTGAATGAAAGGAGCTGGCATCTCACTCTCTTTGAATATTCTTTATCATGCTAAGAGGAGCAGGAAAAAGCAAAACATTTCAGAATTGCACCTTGCAATGCGGAGAAATTACTGTTTGTGCATTTACAATATTCATTGATTTTTGCCATTGAAAAACATCATGTTATTCATATACCAGAAATGTTTGAAGCTACTGACTGAATGAAAGGAGCTGGCATCTCACTCTCTTTGAATCTTCTTTATCATGCTAAGAGGAGCAGGAAAAAGCAAAAAATTTCAGAATTGCACCTTGCAATGCGGAGAAATTACTGTTTGTGCATTTACAATATTCATTGATTTTTGCCATTGAAAAACATCATGTTATTCATATACCAGAAATGTTTGAAGCTACTGACTGAATGAAAGGAGCTGGCATCTCACTCTCTTTGAATCTTCTTTATCATGCTAAGAGGAGCAGGAAAAAGCAAAAAATTTCAGAATTGCACCTTGCAATGTGGAGAAATTACTGTTTGTGCATTTACAATATTCATTGATTTTTACCATTGAAAAACGTCCAGAAATGATTGAAGCTACTGACTGAATGAAAGTAGCTGGCATCTCACTCTCTTTGAATCTTCTTTATCATGCTAAGAGGAGCAGGAAAAAGCAAAAAATTTCAGAATTGCACCTTGCAATGCAGAGAAATTACTGTTTGTGCATTTACAATATTCATTGATTTTTGCCATTGAAAAACATCATGTTATTCATATACCAGAAATGTTTGAAGCTACTGACTGAATGAAAGGAGCTGGCATCTCACTCTCTTTGAATCTTCTTTATCATGCTAAGAGGAGCAGGAAAAAGCAAAAAATTTCAGAATTGCACCTTGCAATGTGGAGAAATTACTGTTTGTGCATTTACAATATTCATTGATTTTTACCATTGAAAAACGTCCAGAAATGATTGAAGCTACTGACTGAATGAAAGTAGCTGGCATCTCACTCTCTTTGAATCTTCTTTATCATGCTAAGAGGAGCAGGAAAAAGCAAAAAATTTCAGAATTGCACCTTGCAATGTGGAGAAATTACTGTTTGTGCATTTACAATATTCATTGATTTTTACCATTGAAAAACGTCCAGAAATGATTGAAGCTACTGACTGAATGAAAGTAGCTGGCATCTCACTCTCTTTGAATCTTCTTTATCATGCTAAGAGGAGCAGGAAAAAGCAAAAAATTTCAGACTTGCACCTTGCAATGCGGAGAAATTACTGTTTGTGCATTTACAATATTCATTGATTTTTGCCATTGAAAAACATCATGTTATTCATATACCAGAAATGTTTGAAGCTACTGACTGAATGAAAGGAGCTGGCATCTCACTCTCTTTGAATCTTCTTTATCATGCTAAGAGGAGCAGGAAAAAGCAAAAAATTTCAGAATTGCACCTTGCAATGCGGAGAAATTACTGTTTGTGCATTTACAATATTCATTGATTTTTGCCATTGAAAAACGTCCAGAAATGATTGAAGCTACTGACTGAATGAAAGGAGCTGGCATCTCACTCTCTTTGAATCTTCTTTATCATGCTAAGAGGAGCAGGAAAAAGCAAAAAATTTCAGAATTGCACCTTGCAATGCGGAGAAATTACTGTTTGTGCATTTACAATATTCATTGATTTTTGCCATTGAAAAACGTCCAGAAATGATTGAAGCTACTGACTGAATGAAAGGAGCTGGCATCTCACTCTCTTTGAATCTTCTTTATCATGCTAAGAGGAGCAGGAAAAATCAAAAAATTTCAGAATTGCACCTTGCAATGCGGAGAAATTACTGTTTGTGCATTTACAATATTCAATGATTTTTGCCATTGAAAAACATGTTATTCATATACCAGAAATGTTTGAAGCTACTGACTGAATGAAAGGAGCTGGCACCTCACTCTCTTTGAATCTTCTTTATCATGCTAAGAGGAGCGGGAAAAAGCAAAAAATTTCAGAATTGCACCTTGCAATGCGGAGAAATTACTGTTTGTGCATTTACAATATTCATTGATTTTTGCCATTGAAAAACATCCAGAAATGATTGAAGGTACTGACTGAATGAAAGGAGCTGGCATCTCACTCTCTTTGAATCTTCTTTATCATGCTAAGAGGAGCAGGAAAAAGCAAAAAATTTCAGAATTGCACCTTGCAATGCGGAGAAATTACTGTTTGTGCATTTACAATATTCATTGATTTTTGCCATTGAAAAACGTCCAGAAATGATTGAAGCTACTGACTGAATGAAAGGAGCTGGCATCTCACTCTCTTTGAATCTTCTTTATCATGCTAAGAGGAGCAGGAAAGAGCCAAAAATTTCAGAATTGCACCTTGCAATGCGGAGAAATTACAGTTTGTGCATTTACAATATTCATTGATTTTTGCCATTGAAAAACATCCAGAAATGATTGAAGCTACTGACTGAATGAAAGGAGCTGGCATCTCACTCTCTTTGAATATTCTTTATCATGCTAAGAGGAGCAGGAAAAAGCAAAAAATTTCAGAATTGCACCTTGCAATGCGGAGAAATTACTGTTTGTGCATTTACAATATTCATTGATTTTTGCCATTGAAAAACATCATGTTATTCATATACCAGAAATGTTTGAAGCTACTGACTGAATGAAAGGAGCTGGCATCTCACTCTCTTTGAATCTTCTTTATCATGCTAAGAGGAGCAGGAAAAAGCAAAAAATTTCAGAATTGCACCTTGCAATGCGGAGAAATTACTGTTTGTGCATTTACAATATTCATTGATTTTTGCCATTGAAAAACATCATGTTATTCATATACCAGAAATGTTTGAAGCTACTGACTGAATGAAAGGAGCTGGCATCTCACTCTCTTTGAATCTTCTTTATCATGCTAAGAGGAGCAGGAAAAAGCAAAAAATTTCAGAATTGCACCTTGCAATGTGGAGAAATTACTGTTTGTGCATTTACAATATTCATTGATTTTTACCATTGAAAAACGTCCAGAAATGATTGAAGCTACTGACTGAATGAAAGTAGCTGGCATCTCACTCTCTTTGAATCTTCTTTATCATGCTAAGAGGAGCAGGAAAAAGCAAAAAATTTCAGAATTGCACCTTGCAATGCAGAGAAATTACTGTTTGTGCATTTACAATATTCATTGATTTTTGCCATTGAAAAACATCATGTTATTCATATACCAGAAATGTTTGAAGCTACTGACTGAATGAAAGGAGCTGGCATCTCACTCTCTTTGAATCTTCTTTATTATGCTAAGAGGAGCAGGAAAAAGCAAAAAATTTCAGAATTGCACCTTGCAATGTGGAGAAATTACTGTTTGTGCATTTACAATATTCATTGATTTTTACCATTGAAAAACGTCCAGAAATGATTGAAGCTACTGACTGAATGAAAGGAGCTGGCATCTCACTCTCTTTGAATCTTCTTTATCATGCTAAGAGGAGCAGGAAAAAGCAAAAAATTTCAGACTTGCACCTTGCAATGCGGAGAAATTACTGTTTGTGCATTTACAATATTCATTGATTTTTGCCATTGAAAAACATCATGTTATTCATATACCAGAAATGTTTGAAGCTACTGACTGAATGAAAGGAGCTGGCATCTCACTCTCTTTGAATCTTCTTTATCATGCTAAGAGGAGCAGGAAAAAGCAAAAAATTTCAGAATTGCACCTTGCAATGCGGAGAAATTACTGTTTGTGCATTTACAATATTCATTGATTTTTGCCATTGAAAAACGTCCAGAAATGATTGAAGCTACTGACTGAATGAAAGGAGCTGGCATCTCACTCTCTTTGAATCTTGTTTATCATGCTAAGAGGAGCAGGAAAAAGCAAAAAATTTCAGAATTGCACCTTGCAATGCGGAGAAATTACTGTTTGTGCATTTACAATATTCATTGATTTTTGCCATTGAAAAACGTCCAGAAATGATTGAAGCTACTGACTGAATGAAAGGAGCTGGCATCTCACTCTCTTTGAATCTTCTTTATCATGCTAAGAGGAGCAGGAAAAAGCAAAAAATTTCAGAATTGCACCTTGCAATGCGGAGAAATTACTGTTTGTGCATTTACAATATTCATTGATTTTTGCCATTGAAAAACATCATGTTATTCATATACCAGAAATGATTGAAGCTACTGACTGAATGAAAGGAGCTGGCATCTCACTCTCTTTGAATCTTCTTTATCATGCTAAGAGGAGCAGGAAAAAGCAAAAAATTTCAGAATTGCACCTTGCAATGCGGAGAAATTACTGTTTGTGCATTTACAATATTCATTGATTTTTGCCATTGAAAAACGTCCAGAAATGATTGAAGCTACTGACTGAATGAAAGGAACTGGCATCTCACTCTCTTTGAATCTTCTTTATCATGCTAAGAGGAGCAGGAAAAAGCAAAAAATTTCAGAATTGCACCTTGCAATGCGGAGAAATTACTGTTTGTGCATTTACAATATTCATTGATTTTTGCCATTGAAAAACATCATGTTATTCATATACCAGAAATGATTGAAGCTACTGACTGAATGAAAGGAGCTGGCATCTCACTCTCTTTGAATCTTCTTTATCATGCTAAGAGGAGCAGGAAAAAGCAAAAAATTTCAGAATTGCACCTTGCAATGCGGAGAAATTACTGTTTGTGCATTTACAATATTCATTGATTTTTGCCATTGAAAAACGTCCAGAAATGATTGAAGCTACTGACTGAATGAAAGGAACTGGCATCTCACTCTCTTTGAATCTTCTTTATCATGCTAAGAGGAGCAGGAAAAAGCAAAAAATTTCAGAATTGCACCTTGCAATGCGGAGAAATTACTGTTTGTGCATTTACAAAATTCATTGATTTTTGCCATTGAAAAACATCATGTTATTCATATACCAGAAATGTTTGAAGCTACTGACTGAATGAAAGGAGCTGACATCTCACTCTCTTTGAATCTTCTTTATCATGCTAAGAGGAGCAGGAAAAAGCAAAAAATTTCAGAATTGCACCTTGCAATGCGGAGAAATTACTGTTTGTGCATTTACAATATTCATTGATTTTTGCCATTGAAAAACGTCCAGAAATGATTGAAGCTACTGACTGAATGAAAGGAGCTGGCATCTCACTCTCTTTGAATCTTCTTTATCATGCTAAGAGGAGCAGGAAAAAGCAAAAAATTTCAGAATTGCACCTTGCAATGCGGAGAAATTACTGTTTGTGCATTTACAATATTCATTGATTTTTGCCATTGAAAAACATCATGTTATTCATATACCAGAAATGTTTGAAGCTACTGACTGAATGAAAGGAGCTGGCATCTCACTCTCTTTGAATCTTCTTTATCATGCTAAGAGGAGCAGGAAAAAGCAAAAAATTTCAGAATTGCACCTTGCAATGCGGAGAAATTACTGTTTGTGCATTTACAATATTCATTGATTTTTGCCATTGAAAAACGTCCAGAAATGATTGAAGCTACTGACTGAATGAAAGGAGCTGGCATCTCACTCTCTTTGAATCTTGTTTATCATGCTAAGAGGAGCAGGAAAAAGCAAAAAATTTCAGAATTGCACCTTGCAATGCGGAGAAATTACTGTTTGTGCATTTACAATATTCATTGATTTTTGCCATTGAAAAACGTCCAGAAATGATTGAAGCTACTGACTGAATGAAAGGAGCTGGCATCTCACTCTCTTTGAATCTTCTTTATCATGCTAAGAGGAGCAGGAAAAAGCAAAAAAATTCAGAATTGCACCTTGCAATGCGGAGAAATCACTGTTTGTGCATTTACAATATTCATTGATTTTTGCCATTGAAAAACATCATGTTATTCATATACCAGAAATGATTGAAGCTACTGACTGAATGAAAGGAGCTGGCATCTCACTCTCTTTGAATCTTCTTTATCATGCTAAGAGGAGCAGGAAAAAGCAAAAAATTTCAGAATTGCACCTTGCAATGCGGAGAAATTACTGTTTGTGCATTTACAATATTCATTGATTTTTGCCATTGAAAAACGTCCAGAAATGATTGAAGCTACTGACTGAATGAAAGGAACTGGCATCTCACTCTCTTTGAATCTTCTTTATCATGCTAAGAGGAGCAGGAAAAAGCAAAAAATTTCAGAATTGCACCTTGCAATGCGGAGAAATTACTGTTTGTGCATTTACAAAATTCATTGATTTTTGCCATTGAAAAACATCATGTTATTCATATACCAGAAATGTTTGAAGCTACTGACTGAATGAAAGGAGCTGACATCTCACTCTCTTTGAATCTTCTTTATCATGCTAAGAGGAGCAGGAAAAAGCAAAAAATTTCAGAATTGCACCTTGCAATGCGGAGAAATTACTGTTTGTGCATTTACAATATTCATTGATTTTTGCCATTGAAAAACGTCCAGAAATGATTGAAGCTACTGACTGAATGAAAGGAGCTGGCATCTCACTCTCTTTGAATCTTCTTTATCATGCTAAGAGGAGCAGGAAAAAGCAAAAAATTTCAGAATTGCACCTTGCAATGCGGAGAAATTACTCTTTGTGCATTTACAATATTCATTGATTTTTGCCATTGAAAAACATCATGTTATTCATATACCAGAAATGTTTGAAGCTACTGACTGAATGAAAGGAGCTGGCATCTCACTCTCTTTGAATCTTCTTTATCATGCTAAGAGGAGCAGGAAAAAGCAAAAAATTTCAGAATTGCACCTTGCAATGCGGAGAAATTACTGTTTGTGCATTTACAATATTCATTGATTTTTGCCATTGAAAAACATCATGTTATTCATATACCAGAAATGATTGAAGCTACTGACTGAATGAAAGGAGCTGGCATCTCACTCTCTTTGAATCTTCTTTATCATGCTAAGAGGAGCAGGAAAAAGCAAAAAATTTCAGAATTGCACCTTGCAATGCGGAGAAATTACTGTTTGTGCATTTACAATATTCATTGATTTTTGCCATTGAAAAACGTCCAGAAATGATTGAAGCTACTGACTGAATGAAAGGAGCTGGCATCTCACTCTCTTTGAATCTTCTTTATCATGCTAAGAGGAGCAGGAAAAAGCAAAAAATTTCAGAATTGCACCTTGCAATGCGGAGAAATTACTGTTTGTGCATTTACAATATTCATTGATTTTTGCCATTGAAAAACGTCCAGAAATGTTTGAAGCTACTGACTGAATGAAAGGAGCTGGCATCTCACTCTCTTTGAATCTTCTTTATCATGCTAAGAGGAGCAGGAAAAAGCAAAAAATTTCAGAATTGCACCTTGCAATGCGGAGAAATTACTGTTTGTGCATTTACAATATTCATTGATTTTTGCCATTGAAAAACATCATGTTATTCATATACCAGAAATGTTTGTAGCTACTGACTGAATGAAAGGAGCTGGCATCTCACTCTCTTTGAATCTTCTTTATCATGCTAAGAGGAGCAGGAAAAAGCAAAAAATTTCAGAATTGCACCTTGCAATGCGGAGAAATTACTGTTTGTGCATTTACAATATTCATTGATTTTTGCCATTGAAAAACGTCCAGAAATGATTGAAGCTACTGACTGAATGAAAGGAGCTGGCATCTCACTCTCTTTGAATCTTCTTTATCATGCTAAGAGGAGCAGGAAAAAGCAAAAAATTTCAGAATTGCACCTTGCAATGCGGAGAAATTACTGTTTGTGCATTTACAATATTCATTGATTTTTGCCATTGAAAAACGTCCAGAAATGATTGAAGCTACTGACTGAATGAAAGGAGCTGGCATCTCACTCTCTTTGAATCTTCTTTATCATGCTAAGAGGAGCAGGAAAAAGCAAAAAATTTCAGAATTGCACCTTGCAATGCGGAGAAATTACTCTTTGTGCATTTACAATATTCATTGATTTTTGCCATTGAAAAACATCATGTTATTCATATACCAGAAATGTTTGAAGCTACTGACTGAATGAAAGGAGCTGGCATCTCACTCTCTTTGAATCTTCTTTATCATGCTAAGAGGAGCAGGAAAAAGCAAAAAATTTCAGAATTGCACCTTGCAATGCGGAGAAATTACTGTTTGTGCATTTACAATATTCATTGATTTTTGCCATTGAAAAACATCATGTTATTCATATACCAGAAATGTTTGAAGCTACTGACTGAATGAAAGGAGCTGGCATCTCACTCTCTTTGAATCTTCTTTATCATGCTAAGAGGAGCAGGAAAAAGCAAAAAATTTCAGAATTGCACCTTGCAATGTGGAGAAATTACTGTTTGTGCATTTACAATATTCATTGATTTTTACCATTGAAAAACGTCCAGAAATGATTGAAGCTACTGACTGAATGAAAGTAGCTGGCATCTCACTCTCTTTGAATCTTCTTTATCATGCTAAGGGGAGCAGGAAAAAGCAAAAAATTTCAGACTTGCACCTTGCAATGCGGAGAAATTACTGTTTGTGCATTTACAATATTCATTGATTTTTGCCATTGAAAAACATCATGTTATTCATATACCAGAAATGTTTGAAGCTACTGACTGAATGAAAGGAGCTGGCATCTCACTCTCTTTGAATCTTCTTTATCATGCTAAGAGGAGCAGGAAAAAGCAAAAAATTTCAGAATTGCACCTTGCAATGCGGAGAAATTACTGTTTGTGCATTTACAATATTCATTGATTTTTGCCATTGAAAAACGTCCAGAAATGATTGAAGCTACTGACTGAATGAAAGGAGCTGGCATCTCACTCTCTTTGAATCTTCTTTATCATGCTAAGAGGAGCAGGAAAAAGCAAAAAATTTCAGAATTGCACCTTGCAATGCGGAGAAATTACTGTTTGTGCATTTACAATATTCATTGATTTTTGCCATTGAAAAACGTCCAGAAATGATTGAAGCTACTGACTGAATGAAAGGAGCTGGCATCTCACTCTCTTTGAATCTTCTTTATCATGCTAAGAGGAGCAGGAAAAATCAAAAAATTTCAGAATTGCACCTTGCAATGCGGAGAAATTACTGTTTGTGCATTTACAATATTCAATGATTTTTGCCATTGAAAAACATGTTATTCATATACCAGAAATGTTTGAAGCTACTGACTGAATGAAAGGAGCTGGCATCTCACTCTCTTTGAATCTTCTTTACCATGCTAAGAGGAGCAGGAAAAAGCAAAAAATTTCAGAATTGCACCTTGCAATGCGGAGAAATTACTGTTTGTGCATTTACAATATTCATTGATTTTTGCCATTGAAAAACGTCCAGAAATGATTGAAGCTACTGACTGAATGAAAGGAGCTGGCATCTCACTCTCTTTGAATCTTCTTTATCATGCTAAGAGGAGCAGGAAAAAGCAAAAAATTTCAGAATTGCACCATGCAATGCGGAGAAATTACTGTTTGTGCATTTACAATATTCATTGATTTTTGCCATTGAAAAACGTCCAGAAATGATTGAAGCTACTGACTGAATGAAAGGAGCTGGCATCTCACTCTCTTTGAATCTTCTTTATCATGCTAAGAGGAGCAGGAAAAAGCAAAAAATTTCAGAATTGCACCTTGCAATGCGGAGAAATTACTCTTTGTGCATTTACAATATTCATTGATTTTTGCCATTGAAAAACATCATGTTATTCATATACCAGAAATGTTTGAAGCTACTGACTGAATGAAAGGAGCTGGCATCTCACTCTCTTTGAATCTTCTTTATCATGCTAAGAGGAGCAGGAAAAAGCAAAAAATTTCAGAATTGCACCTTGCAATGCGGAGAAATTACTGTTTGTGCATTTACAATATTCATTGATTTTTGCCATTGAAAAACATCATGTTATTCATATACCAGAAATGTTTGAAGCTACTGACTGAATGAAAGGAGCTGGCATCTCACTCTCTTTGAATCTTCTTTATCATGCTAAGAGGAGCAGGAAAAAGCAAAAAATTTCAGAATTGCACCTTGCAATGTGGAGAAATTACTGTTTGTGCATTTACAATATTCATTGATTTTTACCATTGAAAAACGTCCAGAAATGATTGAAGCTACTGACTGAATGAAAGTAGCTGGCATCTCACTCTCTTTGAATCTTCTTTATCATGCTAAGAGGAGCAGGAAAAAGCAAAAAATTTCAGACTTGCACCTTGCAATGCGGAGAAATTACTGTTTGTGCATTTACAATATTCATTGATTTTTGCCATTGAAAAACATCATGTTATTCATATACCAGAAATGTTTGAAGCTACTGACTGAATGAAAGGAGCTGGCATCTCACTCTCTTTGAATCTTCTTTATCATGCTAAGAGGAGCAGGAAAAAGCAAAAAATTTCAGAATTGCACCTTGCAATGCGGAGAAATTACTGTTTGTGCATTTACAATATTCATTGATTTTTGCCATTGAAAAACGTCCAGAAATGATTGAAGCTACTGACTGAATGAAAGGAGCTGGCATCTCACTCTCTTTGAATCTTCTTTATCATGCTAAGAGGAGCAGGAAAAAGCAAAAAATTTCAGAATTGCACCTTGCAATGCGGAGAAATTACTGTTTGTGCATTTACAATATTCATTGATTTTTGCCATTGAAAAACGTCCAGAAATGATTGAAGCTACTGACTGAATGAAAGGAGCTGGCATCTCACTCTCTTTGAATCTTCTTTATCATGCTAAGAGGAGCAGGAAAAATCAAAAAATTTCAGAATTGCACCTTGCAATGCGGAGAAATTACTGTTTGTGCATTTACAATATTCAATGATTTTTGCCATTGAAAAACATGTTATTCATATACCAGAAATGTTTGAAGCTACTGACTGAATGAAAGGAGCTGGCACCTCACTCTCTTTGAATCTTCTTTATCATGCTAAGAGGAGCGGGAAAAAGCAAAAAATTTCAGAATTGCACCTTGCAATGCGGAGAAATTACTGTTTGTGCATTTACAATATTCATTGATTTTTGCCACTGAAAAACATCCAGAAATGATTGAAGGTACTGACTGAATGAAAGGAGCTGGCATCTCACTCTCTTTGAATCTTCTTTACATGCTAAGAGGAGCAGGAAAAAGCAAAAAATTTCAGAATTGCACCTTGCAATGCGGAGAAATTACTGTTTGTGCATTTACAAGATTCATTGATTTTTGCCATTGAAAAACGTCCAGAAATGATTGAAGCTACTGACTGAATGAAAGGAGCTGGCATCTCACTCTCTTTGAATCTTCTTTATCATGCTAAGAGGAGCAGGAAAGAGCCAAAAATTTCAGAATTGCACCTTGCAATGCGGAGAAATTACAGTTTGTGCATTTACAATATTCATTGATTTTTGCCATTGAAAAACATCCAGAAATGATTGAAGCTACTGACTGAATGAAAGGAGCTGGCATCTCACTCTCTGAATATTCTTTATCATGCTAAGAGGAGCAGGAAAAAGCAAAAAATTTCAGAATTGCACCTTGCAATGCGGAGAAATTACTGTTTGTGCATTTACAATATTCATTGATTTTTGCCATTGAAAAACATCATGTTATTCATATACCAGAAATGTTTGAAGCTACTGACTGAATGAAAGGAGCTGGCATCTCACTCTCTTTGAATCTTCTTTATCATGCTAAGAGGAGCAGGAAAAAGCAAAAAATTTCAGAATTGCACCTTGCAATGCGGAGAAATTACTGTTTGTGCATTTACAATATTCATTGATTTTTGCCATTGAAAAACATCATGTTATTCATATACCAGAAATGTTTGAAGCTACTGACTGAATGAAAGGAGCTGGCATCTCACTCTCTTTGAATCTTCTTTATCATGCTAAGAGGAGCAGGAAAAAGCAAAAAATTTCAGAATTGCACCTTGCAATGTGGAGAAATTACTGTTTGTGCACTTACAATATTCATTGATTTTTACCATTGAAAAACGTCCAGAAATGATTGAAGCTACTGACTGAATGAAAGTAGCTGGCATCTCACTCTCTTTGAATCTTCTTTATCATGCTAAGAGGAGCAGGAAAAAGCAAAAAATTTCAGAATTGCACCTTGCAATGCAGAGAAATTACTGTTTGTGCATTTACAATATTCATTGATTTTTGCCATTGAAAAACATCATGTTATTCATATACCAGAAATGTTTGAAGCTACTGACTGAATGAAAGGAGCTGGCATCTCACTCTCTTTGAATCTTCTTTATCATGCTAAGAGGAGCAGGAAAAAGCAAAAAATTTCAGAATTGCACCTTGCAATGTGGAGAAATTACTGTTTGTGCATTTACAATATTCATTGATTTTTACCATTGAAAAACGTCCAGAAATGATTGAAGCTACTGACTGAATGAAAGTAGCTGGCATCTCACTCTCTTTGAATCTTCTTTATCATGCTAAGAGGAGCAGGAAAAAGCAAAAAATTTCAGACTTGCACCTTGCAATGCGGAGAAATTACTGTTTGTGCATTTACAATATTCATTGATTTTTGCCATTGAAAAACATCATGTTATTCATATACCAGAAATGTTTGAAGCTACTGACTGAATGAAAGGAGCTGGCATCTCACTCTCTTTGAATCTTCTTTATCATGCTAAGAGGAGCAGGAAAAAGCAAAAAATTTCAGAATTGCACCTTGCAATGCGGAGAAATTACTGTTTGTGCATTTACAATATTCATTGATTTTTGCCATTGAAAAACGTCCAGAAATGATTGAAGCTACTGACTGAATGAAAGGAGCTGGCATCTCACTCTCTTTGAATTTTGTTTATCATGCTAAGAGGAGCAGGAAAAAGCAAAAAATTTCAGAATTGCACCTTGCAATGCGGAGAAATTACTGTTTGTGCATTTACAATATTCATTGATTTTTGCCATTGAAAAACGTCCAGAAATGATTGAAGCTACTGACTGAATGAAAGGAGCTGGCATCTCACTCTCTTTGAATCTTCTTTATCATGCTAAGAGGAGCAGGAAAAAGCAAAAAATTTCAGAATTGCACCTTGCAATGCGGAGAAATTACTGTTTGTGCATTTACAATATTCATTGATTTTTGCCATTGAAAAACATCATGTTATTCATATACCAGAAATGATTGAAGCTACTGACTGAATGAAAGGAGCTGGCATCTCACTCTCTTTGAATCTTCTTTATCATGCTAAGAGGAGCAGGAAAAAGCAAAAAATTTCAGAATTGCACCTTGCAATGCGGAGAAATTACTGTTTGTGCATTTACAATATTCATTGATTTTTGCCATTGAAAAACGTCCAGAAATGATTGAAGCTACTGACTGAATGAAAGGAACTGGCATCTCACTCTCTTTGAATCTTCTTTATCATGCTAAGAGGAGCAGGAAAAAGCAAAAAATTTCAGAATTGCACCTTGCAATGCGGAGAAATTACTGTTTGTGCATTTACAATATTCATTGATTTTTGCCATTGAAAAACATCATGTTATTCATATACCAGAAATGATTGAAGCTACTGACTGAATGAAAGGAGCTGGCATCTCACTCTCTTTGAATCTTCTTTATCATGCTAAGAGGAGCAGGAAAAAGCAAAAAATTTCAGAATTGCACCTTGCAATGCGGAGAAATTACTGTTTGTGCATTTACAATATTCATTGATTTTTGCCATTGAAAAACGTCCAGAAATGATTGAAGCTACTGACTGAATGAAAGGAACTGGCATCTCACTCTCATTGAATCTTCTTTATCATGCTAAGAGGAGCAGGAAAAAGCAAAAAATTTCAGAATTGCACCTTGCAATGCGGAGAAATTACTGTTTGTGCATTTACAAAATTCATTGATTTTTGCCATTGAAAAACATCATGTTATTCATATACCAGAAATGTTTGAAGCTACTGACTGAATGAAAGGAGCTGACATCTCACTCTCTTTGAATCTTCTTTATCATGCTAAGAGGAGCAGGAAAAAGCAAAAAATTTCAGAATTGCACCTTGCAATGCGGAGAAATTACTGTTTGTGCATTTACAATATTCATTGATTTTTGCCATTGAAAAACGTCCAGAAATGATTGAAGCTACTGACTGAATGAAAGGAGCTGGCATCTCACTCTCTTTGAATCTTCTTTATCATGCTAAGAGGAGCAGGAAAAAGCAAAAAATTTCAGAATTGCACCTTGCAATGCGGAGAAATTACTGTTTGTGCATTTACAATATTCATTGATTTTTGCCATTGAAAAACATCATGTTATTCATATACCAGAAATGATTGAAGCTACTAACTGAATGAAAGGAGCTGGCATCTCACTCTCTTTGAATCTTCTTTATCATGCTAAGAGGAGCAGGAAAAAGCAAAAAATTTCAGAATTGCACCTTGCAATGTGGAGAAATTACTGTTTGTGCATTTACAATATTCATTGATTTTTACCATTGAAAAACGTCCAGAAATGATTGAAGCTACTGACTGAATGAAAGTAGCTGGCATCTCACTCTCTTTGAATCTTCTTTATCATGCTAAGAGGAGCAGGAAAAAGCAAAAAATTTCAGACTTGCACCTTGCAATGCGGAGAAATTACTGTTTGTGCATTTACAATATTCATTGATTTTTGCCATTGAAAAACATCATGTTATTCATATACCAGAAATGTTTGAAGCTACTGACTGAATGAAAGGAGCTGGCATCTCACTCTCTTTGAATCTTCTTTATCATGCTAAGAGGAGCAGGAAAAAGCAAAAAATTTCAGAATTGCACCTTGCAATGCGGAGAAATTACTGTTTGTGCATTTACAATATTCATTGATTTTTGCCATTGAAAAACGTCCAGAAATGATTGAAGCTACTGACTGAATGAAAGGAGCTGGCATCTCACTCTCTTTGAATTTTGTTTATCATGCTAAGAGGAGCAGGAAAAAGCAAAAAATTTCAGAATTGCACCTTGCAATGCGGAGAAATTACTGTTTGTGCATTTACAATATTCATTGATTTTTGCCATTGAAAAACGTCCAGAAATGATTGAAGCTACTGACTGAATGAAAGGAGCTGGCATCTCACTCTCTTTGAATCTTCTTTATCATGCTAAGAGGAGCAGGAAAAAGCAAAAAATTTCAGAATTGCACCTTGCAATGCGGAGAAATTACTGTTTGTGCATTTACAATATTCATTGATTTTTGCCATTGAAAAACATCATGTTATTCATATACCAGAAATGATTGAAGCTACTGACTGAATGAAAGGAGCTGGCATCTCACTCTCTTTGAATCTTCTTTATCATGCTAAGAGGAGCAGGAAAAAGCAAAAAATTTCAGAATTGCACCTTGCAATGCGGAGAAATTACTGTTTGTGCATTTACAATATTCATTGATTTTTGCCATTGAAAAACGTCCAGAAATGATTGAAGCTACTGACTGAATGAAAGGAACTGGCATCTCACTCTCTTTGAATCTTCTTTATCATGCTAAGAGGAGCAGGAAAAAGCAAAAAATTTCAGAATTGCACCTTGCAATGCGGAGAAATTACTGTTTGTGCATTTACAATATTCATTGATTTTTGCCATTGAAAAACATCATGTTATTCATATACCAGAAATGATTGAAGCTACTGACTGAATGAAAGGAGCTGGCATCTCACTCTCTTTGAATCTTCTTTATCATGCTAAGAGGAGCAGGAAAAAGCAAAAAATTTCAGAATTGCACCTTGCAATGCGGAGAAATTACTGTTTGTGCATTTACAATATTCATTGATTTTTGCCATTGAAAAACGTCCAGAAATGATTGAAGCTACTGACTGAATGAAAGGAACTGGCATCTCACTCTCATTGAATCTTCTTTATCATGCTAAGAGGAGCAGGAAAAAGCAAAAAATTTCAGAATTGCACCTTGCAATGCGGAGAAATTACTGTTTGTGCATTTACAAAATTCATTGATTTTTGCCATTGAAAAACATCATGTTATTCATATACCAGAAATGTTTGAAGCTACTGACTGAATGAAAGGAGCTGACATCTCACTCTCTTTGAATCTTCTTTATCATGCTAAGAGGAGCAGGAAAAAGCAAAAAATTTCAGAATTGCACCTTGCAATGCGGAGAAATTACTGTTTGTGCATTTACAATATTCATTGATTTTTGCAATTGAAAAACGTCCAGAAATGATTGAAGCTACTGACTGAATGAAAGGAGCTGGCATCTCACTCTCTTTGAATCTTCTTTATCATGCTAAGAGGAGCAGGAAAAAGCAAAAAATTTCAGAATTGCACCTTGCAATGCGGAGAAATTACTGTTTGTGCATTTACAATATTCATTGATTTTTGCCATTGAAAAACATCATGTTATTCATATACCAGAAATGATTGAAGCTACTAACTGAATGAAAGGAGCTGGCATCTCACTCTCTTTGAATCTTCTTTATCATGCTAAGAGGAGCAGGAAAAAGCAAAAAATTTCAGAATTGCACCTTGCAATGTGGAGAAATTACTGTTTGTGCATTTACAATATTCATTGATTTTTACCATTGAAAAACGTCCAGAAATGATTGAAGCTACTGACTGAATGAAAGTAGCTGGCATCTCACTCTCTTTGAATCTTCTTTATCATGCTAAGAGGAGCAGGAAAAAGCAAAAAATTTCAGACTTGCACCTTGCAATGCGGAGAAATTACTGTTTGTGCATTTACAATATTCATTGATTTTTGCCATTGAAAAACATCATGTTATTCATATACCAGAAATGTTTGAAGCTACTGACTGAATGAAAGGAGCTGGCATCTCACTCTCTTTGAATCTTCTTTATCATGCTAAGAGGAGCAGGAAAAAGCAAAAAATTTCAGAATTGCACCTTGCAATGCGGAGAAATTACTGTTTGTGCATTTACAATATTCATTGATTTTTGCCATTGAAAAACGTCCAGAAATGATTGAAGCTACTGACTGAATGAAAGGAGCTGGCATCTCACTCTCTTTGAATCTTGTTTATCATGCTAAGAGGAGCAGGAAAAAGCAAAAAATTTCAGAATTGCACCTTGCAATGCGGAGAAATTACTGTTTGTGCATTTACAATATTCATTGATTTTTGCCATTGAAAAACGTCCAGAAATGATTGAAGCTACTGACTGAATGAAAGGAGCTGGCATCTCACTCTCTTTGAATCTTCTTTATCATGCTAAGAGGAGCAGGAAAAAGCAAAAAAATTCAGAATTGCACCTTGCAATGCGGAGAAATCACTGTTTGTGCATTTACAATATTCATTGATTTTTGCCATTGAAAAACATCATGTTATTCATTTACCAGAAATGATTGAAGCTACTGACTGAATGAAAGGAGCTGGCATCTCACTCTCTTTGAATCTTCTTTATCATGCTAAGAGGAGCAGGAAAAAGCAAAAAATTTCAGAATTGCACCTTGCAATGCGGAGAAATTACTGTTTGTGCATTTACAATATTCATTGATTTTTGCCATTGAAAAACGTCCAGAAATGATTGAAGCTACTGACTGAATGAAAGGAGCTGGCATCTCACTCTCTTTGAATCTTCTTTATCATGCCAAGAGGAGCAGGAAAAAGCAAAAAATTTCAGAATTGCACCTTGCAATGCGGAGAAATTACTTTTTGTGCATTTACAATATTCATTGATTTTTGCCATTGAAAAACATCATGTTATTCATATACCAGAAATGTTTGAAGCTACTGACTGAATGAAAGGAGCTGGCATCTCACTCTCTTTGAATCTTCTTTATCATGCTAAGAGGAGCAGGAAAAAGCAAAAAATTTCAGAATTGCACCTTGCAATGCGGAGAAATTACTGTTTGTGCATTTACAATATTCATTGATTTTTGCCATTGAAAAACGTCCAGAAATGATTGAAGCTACTGACTGAATGAAAGGAGCTGGCATCTCACTCTCTTTGAATCTTCTTTATCATGCTAAGAGGAGCAGGAAAAAGCAAAAAATTTCAGAATTGCACCTTGCAATGCGGAGAAATTACTGTTTGTGCATTTACAATATTCATTGATTTTTGCCATTGAAAAACATCATGTTATTCATATACCAGAAATGATTGAAGCTACTGACTGAATGAAAGGAGCTGGCATCTCACTCTCTTTGAATCTTCTTTATCATGCTAAGAGGAGCAGGAAAAAGCAAAAAATTTCAGAATTGCACCTTGCAATGTGGAGAAATTACTGTTTGTGCATTTACAATATTCATTGATTTTTACCATTGAAAAACGTCCAGAAATGATTGAAGCTACTGACTGAATGAAAGTAGCTGGCATCTCACTCTCTTTGAATCTTCTTTATCATGCTAAGAGGAGCAGGAAAAAGCAAAAAATTTCAGACTTGCACCTTGCAATGCGGAGAAATTACTGTTTGTGCATTTACAATATTCATTGATTTTTGCCATTGAAAAACATCATGTTATTCATATACCAGAAATGTTTGAAGCTACTGACTGAATGAAAGGAGCTGGCATCTCACTCTCTTTGAATCTTCTTTATCATGCTAAGAGGAGCAGGAAAAAGCAAAAAATTTCAGAATTGCACCTTGCAATGCGGAGAAATTACTGTTTGTGCATTTACAATATTCATTGATTTTTGCCATTGAAAAACGTCCAGAAATGATTGAAGCTACTGACTGAATGAAAGGAGCTGGCATCTCACTCTCTTTGAATCTTGTTTATCATGCTAAGAGGAGCAGGAAAAAGCAAAAAATTTCAGAATTGCACCTTGCAATGCGGAGAAATTACTGTTTGTGCATTTACAATATTCATTGATTTTTGCCATTGAAAAACGTCCAGAAATGATTGAAGCTACTGACTGAATGAAAGGAGCTGGCATCTCACTCTCTTTGAATCTTCTTTATCATGCTAAGAGGAGCAGGAAAATGCAAAAAAATTCAGAATTGCACCTTGCAATGCGGAGAAATCACTGTTTGTGCATTTACAATATTCATTGATTTTTGCCATTGAAAAACATCATGTTATTCATATACCAGAAATGATTGAAGCTACTGACTGAATGAAAGGAGCTGGCATCTCACTCTCTTTGAATCTTCTTTATCATGCTAAGAGGAGCAGGAAAAAGCAAAAAATTTCAGAATTGCACCTTGCAATGCGGAGAAATTACTGTTTGTGCATTTACAATATTCATTGATTTTTGCCATTGAAAAACGTCCAGAAATGATTGAAGCTACTGACTGAATGAAAGGAACTGGCATCTCACTCTCTTTGAATCTTCTTTATCATGCTAAGAGTAGCAGGAAAAAGCAAAAAATTTCAGAATTGCACCTTGCAATGCGGAGAAATTACTGTTTGTGCATTTACAAAATTCATTGATTTTTGCCATTGAAAAACATCATGTTATTCATATACCAGAAATGTTTGAAGCTACTGACTGAATGAAAGGAGCTGACATCTCACTCTCTTTGAATCTTCTTTATCATGCTAAGAGGAGCAGGAAAAAGCAAAAAATTTCAGAATTGCACCTTGCAATGCGGAGAAATTACTGTTTGTGCATTTACAATATTCATTGATTTTTGCCATTGAAAAACGTCCAGAAATGATTGAAGCTACTGACTGAATGAAAGGAACTGGCATCTCACTCTCATTGAATCTTCTTTATCATGCTAAGAGGAGCAGGAAAAAGCAAAAAATTTCAGAATTGCACCTTGCAATGCGGAGAAATTACTGTTTGTGCATTTACAAAATTCATTGATTTTTGCCATTGAAAAACATCATGTTATTCATATACCAGAAATGTTTGAAGCTACTGACTGAATGAAAGGAGCTGACATCTCACTCTCTTTGAATCTTCTTTATCATGCTAAGAGGAGCAGGAAAAAGCAAAAAATTTCAGAATTGCACCTTGCAATGCGGAGAAATTACTGTTTGTGCATTTACAATATTCATTGATTTTTGCCATTGAAAAACGTCCAGAAATGATTGAAGCTACTGACTGAATGAAAGGAACTGGCATCTCACTCTCATTGAATCTTCTTTATCATGCTAAGAGGAGCAGGAAAAAGCAAAAAATTTCAGAATTGCACCTTGCAATGCGGAGAAATTACTGTTTGTGCATTTACAAAATTCATTGATTTTTGCCATTGAAAAACATCATGTTATTCATATACCAGAAATGTTTGAAGCTACTGACTGAATGAAAGGAGCTGACATCTCACTCTCTTTGAATCTTCTTTATCATGCTAAGAGGAGCAGGAAAAAGCAAAAAATTTCAGAATTGCACCTTGCAATGCGGAGAAATTACTGTTTGTGCATTTACAATATTCATTGATTTTTGCCATTGAAAAACGTCCAGAAATGATTGAAGCTACTGACTGAATGAAAGGAGCTGGCATCTCACTCTCTTTGAATCTTCTTTATCATGCTAAGAGGAGCAGGAAAAAGCAAAAAATTTCAGAATTGCACCTTGCAATGCGGAGAAATTACTGTTTGTGCATTTACAATATTCATTGATTTTTGCCATTGAAAAACATCATGTTATTCATATACCAGAAATGTTTGAAGCTACTGACTGAATGAAAGGAGCTGGCATCTCACTCTCTTTGAATCTTCTTTATCATGCTAAGAGGAGCAGGAAAAAGCAAAAAATTTCAGAATTGCACCTTGCAATGCGGAGAAATTACTGTTTGTGCATTTACAATATTCATTGATTTTTGCCATTGAAAAACATCATGTTATTCATATACCAGAAATGATTGAAGCTACTGACTGAATGAAAGGAGCTGGCATCTCACTCTCTTTGAATCTTCTGTATCATGCTAAGAGGAGCAGGAAAAAGCAAAAAATTTCAGAATTGCACCTTGCAATGCGGAGAAATTACTGTTTGTGCATTTACAATATTCATTGATTTTTGCCATTGAAAAACGTCCAGAAATGATTGAAGCTACTGACTGAATGAAAGGAGCTGGCATCTCACTCTCTTTGAATCTTCTTTATCATGCTAAGAGGAGCAGGAAAAAGCAAAAAATTTCAGAATTGCACCTTGCAATGCGGAGAAATTACTGTTTGTGCATTTACAATATTCATTGATTTTTGCCATTGAAAAACATCATGTTATTCATATACCAGAAATGTTTGAAGCTACTGACTGAATGAAAGGAGCTGGCATCTCACTCTCTTTGAATCTTCTTTATCATGCTAAGAGGAGCAGGAAAAAGCAAAAAATTTCAGAATTGCACCTTGCAATGCGGAGAAATTACTGTTTGTGCATTTACAATATTCATTGATTTTTGCCATTGAAAAACGTCCAGAAATGATTGAAGCTACTGACTGAATGAAAGGAGCTGGCATCTCACTCTCTTTGAATCTTCTTTATCATGCTAAGAGGAGCAGGAAAAAGCAAAAAATTTCAGAATTGCACCTTGCAATGCGGAGAAATTACTGTTTGTGCATTTACAATATTCATTGATTTTTGCCATTGAAAAACATCATGTTATTCATATACCAGAAATTATTGAAGCTACTCACTGAATGAAAGGAGCTGGCATCTCGCTCTCTTTGAATCTTCTTTATCATGCTAAGAGGAGCAGGAAAAAGCAAAAAATTTCAGAATTGCACCTTGCAATGCGGAGAAATTACTGTTTGTGCATTTACAATATTCATTGATTTTTGCCATTGAAAAACGTCCAGAAATGATTGAAGCTACTGACTGAATGAAAGGAGCTGGCATCTCACTCTCTTTGAATCTTCTTTATCATGCTAAGAGGAGCAGGAAAAAGCAAAAAATTTCAGAATTGCACCTTGCAATGTGGAGAAATTACTGTTTGTGCATTTACAATATTCATTGATTTTTGCCATTGAAAAACATGTTATTCATATACCAGAAATGATTGAAGCTACTGACTGAATGAAAGGAGCTGGCATCTCACTCTCTTTGAATCTTCTTTATCATGCAAAGAGGAGCAGGAAAAAGCAAAAAATTTCAGAATTGCACCTTGCAATGCGGAGAAATTACTGTTTGTGCATTTACAATATTCATTGATTTTTGCCATTGAAAAACGTCCAGAAATGATTGAAGCTACTGACTGAATGAAAGGAGCTGGCATCTCACTCTCTTTGAATCTTCTTTATCATGCTAAGAGGAGCAGGAAAAAGCAAAAAATTTCAGAATTGCACCTTGCAATGCGGAGAAATTACTGTTTGTGCTTTTACAATATTCATTGATTTTTGCAATTGAAAAACATCATGTTATTCATATACCAGAAATGTTTGAAGCTACTGACTGAATGAAAGGAGCTGGCATCTAACTCTCTTTGAATCTTCTTTATCATGCTAAGAGGAGCAGGAAAAAGCAAAAAATTTCAGAATTGCACCTTGCAATGCGGAGAAATTACTGTTTGTGCATTTACAATATTCATTGATTTTTGCCATTGAAAAACGTCCAGAAATGATTGAAGCTACTGACTGAATGAAAGGAGCTGGCATCTCACTCTCTTTGAATCTTCTTTATCATGCTAAGAGGAGCAGGAAAAAGCAAAAAATTTCAGAATTGCACCTTGCAATGCGGAGAAATTACTGTTTGTGCATTTACAATATTCATTGATTTTTGCCATTGAAAAACGTCCAGAAATGATTGAAGCTACTGACTGAATGAAAGGAGCTGGCATCTCACTCTCCTTGAATCTTCTTTATCATGCTAAGAGGAGCAGGAAAAAGCAAAAAATTTCAGAATTGCAACTTGCAATGCGGAGAAATTACTGTTTGTGCATTTACAATATTCATTAATTTTTGCCATTGAAAAACATCATGTTATTCATATACCAGAAATGATTGAAGCTACTGACTGAATGAAAGGAGCTGGCATCTCACTCTCTTTGAATCTTCTTTATCATGCTAAGAGGAGCAGGAAAAAGCAAAAAATTTCAGAATTGCACCTTGCAATGCGGAGAAATTACTGTTTGTGCATTTACAATATTCATTGATTTTTGCCATTGAAAAACGTCAAGAAATGATTGAAGCTACTGACTGAATGAAAGGAGCTGGCATCTCACTCTCTTTGAATCTTCTTTATCATGCTAAGAGGAGCAGGAAAAAGCAAAAAATTTCAGAATTGCACCTTGCAATGCGGAGAAATTACTGTTTGTGCTTTTACAATATTCATTGATTTTTGCCATTGAAAAACATCATGTTATTCATATACAAGAAATGTTTGAAGCTACTGACTGAATGAAAGGAGCTGGCATCTCACTCTCTTTGAATCTTCTTTATCATGCTAAGAGGAGCAGGAAAAAGCAAAAAATTTCAGAATTGCACCTTGCAATGCGGAGAAATTACTGTTTGTGCATTTACAATATTCATTGATTTTTGCCATTGAAAAACGTCCAGAAATGATTGAAGCTACTGACTGAATGAAAGGAGCTGGCATCTCACTCTCTTTGAATCTTCTTTATCATGCTAAGAGGAGCAGGAAAAAGCAAAAAATTTCAGAATTGCACCTTGCAATGCGGAGAAATTACTGTTTATGCATTTACAATATTCATTGATTTTTGCCATTGAAAAACGTCCAGAAATGATTGAAGCTACTGACTGAATGAAAGGAGCTGGCATCTCACTCGCTTTGAATCTTCTTTATCATGCTAAGAGGAGCAGGAAAAAGCAAAAAATTTCAGAATTGCACCTTGCAATGCGGAGAAATTACTGTTTGTGCATTTACAATATTCATTGATTTTTGCCATTGAAAAACATCATGTTATTCATATACCAGAAATGATTGAAGCTACTGACTGAATGAAAGGAGCTGGCATCTTACTCTCTTTGAATCTTCTTTGTCATGCTAAGAGGAGCAGGAAAAAGCAAAAAATTTCAGAATTGCACCTTGCAATGCGAAGAAATTACTGTTTGTGCATTTACAATATTCATTGATTTTTGCCATTGAAAAACGTCCAGAAATGATTGAAGCTACTGACTGAATGAAAGGAGCTGGCATCTCACTCTCTTTGAATCTTCTTTATCATGCTAAGAGGAGCAGGAAAAAGCAAAAAATTTCAGAATTGCACCTTGCAATGCGGAGAAATTACTGTTTGTGCATTTACAATATTCATTGATTTTTGCCATTGAAAAACGTCCAGAAATGATTGAAGCTACTGACTGAATGAAAGGAGCTGGCATCTCACTCTCTTTGAATCTTCTTTATCATGCTAAGAGGAGCAGGAAAAAGCAAAAAATTTCAGAATTGCACCTTGCAATGCGGAGAAATTACTGTTTGTGCATTTACAATATTCATTGATTTTTGCCATTGAAAAACATCATGTTATTCATATACCAGAAATGTTTGAAGCTACTGACTGAATGAAAGGAGCTGGCATCTCACTCTCTTTGAATCTTCTTTATCATGCTAAGAGGAGCAGGAAAAAGCAAAAAATTTCAGAATTGCACCTTGCAATGCGGAGAAATTACTGTTTGTGCATTTACAATATTCATTGATTTTTGCCATTGAAAAACGTCCAGAAATGATTGAAGCTACTGACTGAATGAAAGGAGCTGGCATCTCACTCTCTTTGAATCTTCTTTATCATGCTAAGAGGAGCAGGAAAAAGCAAAAAATTTCAGAATTGCACCTTGCAATGCGGAGAAATTACTGTTTGTGCATTTACAATATTCATTGATTTTTGCCATTGAAAAACGTCCAGAAATGATTGAAGCTACTGACTGAATGAAAGGAGCTGGCATCTCACTCTCTTTGAATCTTCTTTATCATGCTAAGAGGAGCAGGAAAAAGCAAAAAATTTCAGAATTGCACCTTGCAATGCGGAGAAATTACTGTTTGTGCATTTACAATATTCATTGATTTTTGCCATTGAAAAACATCATGTTATTCATATACCAGAAATGTTTGAAGCTACTGACTGAATGAAAGGAGCTGGCATCTCACTCTCTTTGAATCTTCTTTATCATGCTAAGAGGAGCAGGAAAAAGCAAAAAATTTCAGAATTGCACCTTGCAATGCGGAGAAATTACTGTTTGTGCATTTACAATATTCATTGATTTTTGCCATTGAAAAACATCATGTTATTCATATACCAGAAATGTTTGAAGCTACTGACTGAATGAAAGGAGCTGGCATCTCACTCTCTTTGAATCTTCTTTATCATGCTAAGAGGAGCAGGAAAAAGCAAAAAATTTCAGAATTGCACCTTGCAATGTGGAGAAATTACTGTTTGTGCATTTACAATATTCATTGATTTTTACCATTGAAAAACGTCCAGAAATGATTGAAGCTACTGACTGAATGAAAGTAGCTGGCATCTCACTCTCTTTGAATCTTCTTTACCATGCTAAGAGGAGCAGGAAAAAGCAAAAAATTTCAGACTTGCACCTTGCAATGCGGAGAAATTACTGTTTGTGCATTTACAATATTCATTGATTTTTGCCATTGAAAAACATCATGTTATTCATATACCAGAAATGTTTGAAGCTACTGACTGAATGAAAGGAGCTGGCATCTCACTCTCTTTGAATCTTCTTTATCATGCTAAGAGGAGCAGGAAAAAGCAAAAAATTTCAGAATTGCACCTTGCAATGCGGAGAAATTACTGTTTGTGCATTTACAATATTCATTGATTTTTGCCATTGAAAAACGTCCAGAAATGATTGAAGCTACTGACTGAATGAAAGGAGCTGGCATCTCACTCTCTTTGAATCTTCTTTATCATGCTAAGAGGAGCAGGAAAAAGCAAAAAATTTCAGAATTGCACCTTGCAATGCGGAGAAATTACTGTTTGTGCATTTACAATATTCATTGATTTTTGCCATTGAAAAACATCCAGAAATGATTGAAGCTACTGACTGAATGAAAGGAGCTGGCATCTCACTCTCTTTGAATCTTCTTTATCATGCTAAGAGGAGCAGGAAAAAGCAAAAAATTTCAGAATTGCACCTTGCAATGCGGAGAAATTACTGTTTGTGCATTTACAATATTCATTGATTTTTGCCATTGAAAAACATCATGTTATTCATATACCAGAAATGTTTGAAGCTACTGACTGAATGAAAGGAGCTGGCATCTCACTCTCTTTGAATCTTCTTTATCATGCTAAGAGGAGCAGGAAAAAGCAAAAAATTTCAGAATTGCACCTTGCAATGCGGAGAAATTACTGTTTGTGCATTTACAATATTCATTGATTTTTGCCATTGAAAAACATCATGTTATTCATATACCAGAAATGTTTGAAGCTACTGACTGAATGAAAGGAGCTGGCATCTCACTCTCTTTGAATCTTCTTTATCATGCTAAGAGGAGCAGGAAAAAGCAAAAAATTTCAGAATTGCACCTTGCAATGTGGAGAAATTACTGTTTGTGCATTTACAATATTCATTGATTTTTACCATTGAAAAACGTCCAGAAATGATTGAAGCTACTGACTGAATGAAAGTAGCTGGCATCTCACTCTCTTTGAATCTTCTTTACCATGCTAAGAGGAGCAGGAAAAAGCAAAAAATTTCAGACTTGCACCTTGCAATGCGGAGAAATTACTGTTTGTGCATTTACAATATTCATTGATTTTTGCCATTGAAAAACATCATGTTATTCATATACCAGAAATGTTTGAAGCTACTGACTGAATGAAAGGAGCTGGCATCTCACTCTCTTTGAATCTTCTTTATCATGCTAAGAGGAGCAGGAAAAAGCAAAAAATTTCAGAATTGCACCTTGCAATGCGGAGAAATTACTGTTTGTGCATTTACAATATTCATTGATTTTTGCCATTGAAAAACGTCCAGAAATGATTGAAGCTACTGACTGAATGAAAGGAGCTGGCATCTCACTCTCTTTGAATCTTCTTTATCATGCTAAGAGGAGCAGGAAAAAGCAAAAAATTTCAGAATTGCACCTTGCAATGCGGAGAAATTACTGTTTGTGCATATACAATATTCATTGATTTTTGCCATTGAAAAACGTCCAGAAATGATTGAAGCTACTGACTGAATGAAAGGAGCTGGCATCTCACTCTCTTTGAATCTTCTTTATCATGCTAAGAGGAGCAGGAAAAATCAAAAAATTTCAGAATTGCACCTTGCAATGCGGAGAAATTACTGTTTGTGCATTTACAATATTCATTGATTTTTGCTATTGAAAAACATGTTATTCATATACCAGAAATGTTTGAAGCTACTGACTGAATGAAAGGAGCTGGCACCTCACTCTCTTTGAATCTTCTTTATCATGCTAAGAGGAGCGGGAAAAAGCAAAAAATTTCAGAATTGCACCTTGCAATGCGGAGAAATTACTGTTTGTGCATTTACAATATTCATTGATTTTTGCCATTGAAAAACATCCAGAAATGATTGAAGGTACTGACTGAATGAAAGGAGCTGGCATCTCACTCTCTTTGAATCTTCTTTATCATGCTAAGAGGAGCAGGAAAAAGCAAAAAATTTCAGAATTGCACCTTGCAATGCGGAGAAATTACTGTTTGTGCATTTACAATATTCATTGATTTTTGCCATTGAAAAACGTCCAGAAATGATTGAAGCTACTGACTGAATGAAAGGAGCTGGCATCTCACTCTCTTTGAATCTTCTTTATCATGCTAAGAGGAGCAGGAAAAAGCAAAAAATTTCAGAATTGCACCTTGCAATGCGGAGAAATTACTGTTTGTGCTTTTACAATATTCATTGATTTTTGCCATTGAAAAACATCATGTTATTCATATACCAGAAATGTTTGAAGCTACTGACTGAATGAAAGGAGCTGGCATCTAACTCTCTTTGAATCTTCTTTATCATGCTAAGAGGAGCAGGAAAAAGCAAAAAATTTCAGAATTGCACCTTGCAATGCGGAGAAATTACTGTTTGTGCATTTACAATATTCATTGATTTTTGCCATTGAAAAACGTCCAGAAATGATTGAAGCTACTGACTGAATGAAAGGAGCTGGCATCTCACTCTCTTTGAATCTTCTTTATCATGCTAAGAGGAGCAGGAAAAAGCAAAAAATTTCAGAATTGCACCTTGCAATGCGGAGAAATTACTGTTTGTGCATTTACAATATTCATTGATTTTTGCCATTGAAAAACGTCCAGAAATGATTGAAGCTACTGACTGAATGAAAGGAGCTGGCATCTCACTCTCTTTGAATCTTCTTTATCATGCTAAGAGGAGCAGGAAAAAGCAAAAAATTTCAGAATTGCAACTTGCAATGCGGAGAAATTACTGTTTGTGCATTTACAATATTCATTGATTTTTGCCATTGAAAAACATCATGTTATTCATATACCAGAAATGATTGAAGCTACTGACTGAATGAAAGGAGCTGGCATCTCACTCTCTTTGAATCTTCTTTATCATGCTAAGAGGAGCAGGAAAAAGCAAAAAATTTCAGAATTGCACCTTGCAATGCGGAGAAATTACTGTTTGTGCATTTACAATATTCATTGATTTTTGCCATTGAAAAACGTCCAGAAATGATTGAAGCTACTGACTGAATGAAAGGAGCTGGCATCTCACTCTCTTTGAATCTTCTTTATCATGCTAAGAGGAGCAGGAAAAAGCAAAAAATTTCAGAATTGCACCTTGCAATGCAGAGAAATTACTGTTTGTGCTTTTACAATATTCATTGATTTTTGCCATTGAAAAACATGTTATTCATATACAAGAAATGTTTGAAGCTACTGACTGAATGAAAGGAGCTGGCATCTCACTCTCTTTGAATCTTCTTTATCATGCTAAGAGGAGCAGGAAAAAGCAAAAAATTTCAGAATTGCACCTTGCAATGCGGAGAAATTACTGTTTGTGCATTTACAATATTCATTGATTTTTGCCATTGAAAAACGTCCAGAAATGATTGAAGCTACTGACTGAATGAAAGGAGCTGGCATCTCACTCTCTTTGAATCTTCTTTATCATGCTAAGAGGAGCAGGAAAAAGCAAAAAATTTCAGAATTGCACCTTGCAATGCGGAGAAATTACTGTTTGTGCATTTACAATATTCATTGATTTTTGCCATTGAAAAACGTCCAGAAATGATTGAAGCTACTGACTGAATGAAAGGAGCTGGCATCTCACTCTCTTTGAATCTTCTTTATCATGCTAAGAGGAGCAGGAAAAAGCAAAAAATTTCAGAATTGCACCTTGCAATGCGGAGAAATTACTGTTTGTGCATTTACAATATTCATTGATTTTTGCCATTGAAAAACATCATGTTATTCATATACCAGAAATGATTGAAGCTACTGACTGAATGAAAGGAGCTGGCATCTTACTCTCTTTGAATCTTCTTTGTCATGCTAAGAGGAGCAGGAAAAAGCAAAAAATTTCAGAATTGCACCTTGCAATGCGGAGAAATTACTGTTTGTGCATTTACAATATTCATTGATTTTTGCCATTGAAAAACGTCCAGAAATGATTGAAGCTACTGACTGAATGAAAGGAGCTGGCATCTCACTCTCTTTGAATCTTCTTTATCATGCTAAGAGGAGCAGGAAAAAGCAAAAAATTTCAGAATTGCACCTTGCAATGCGGAGAAATTACTGTTTGTGCATTTACAATATTCATTGATTTTTGCCATTGAAAAACGTCCAGAAATGATTGAAGCTACTGACTGAATGAAAGGAGCTGGCATCTCACTCTCTTTGAATCTTCTTTATCATGCTAAGAGGAGCAGGAAAAAGCAAAAAATTTCAGAATTGCACCTTGCAATGCGGAGAAATTACTGTTTGTGCATTTACAATATTCATTGATTTTTGCCATTGAAAAACGTCCAGAAATGATTGAAGCTACTGACTGAATGAAAGGAGCTGGCATCTCACTCTCTTTGAATCTTCTTTATCATGCTAAGAGGAGCAGGAAAAAGCAAAAAATTTCAGAATTGCACCTTGCAATGCGGAGAAATTACTGTTTGTGCATTTACAATATTCATTGATTTTTGCCATTGAAAAACGTCCAGAAATGATTGAAGCTACTGACTGAATGAAAGGAGCTGGCATCTCACTCTCTTTGAATCTTCTTTATCATGCTAAGAGGAGCAGGAAAAAGCAAAAAATTTCAGAATTGCACCTTGCAATGCGGAGAAATTACTGTTTGTGCATTTACAATATTCATTGATTTTTGCCATTGAAAAACATCATGTTATTCATATACCAGAAATGTTTGAAGCTACTGACTGAATGAAAGGAGCTGGCATCTCACTCTCTTTGAATCTTCTTTATCATGCTAAGAGGAGCAGGAAAAAGCAAAAAATTTCAGAATTGCACCTTGCAATGCGGAGAAATTACTGTTTGTGCATTTACAATATTCATTGATTTTTGCCATTGAAAAACATCATGTTATTCATATACCAGAAATGTTTGAAGCTACTGACTGAATGAAAGGAGCTGGCATCTCACTCTCTTTGAATCTTCTTTATCATGCTAAGAGGAGCAGGAAAAAGCAAAAAATTTCAGAATTGCACCTTGCAATGTGGAGAAATTACTGTTTGTGCATTTACAATATTCATTGATTTTTACCATTGAAAAACGTCCAGAAATGATTGAAGCTACTGACTGAATGAAAGTAGCTGGCATCTCACTCTCTTTGAATCTTCTTTACCATGCTAAGAGGAGCAGGAAAAAGCAAAAAATTTCAGACTTGCACCTTGCAATGCGGAGAAATTACTGTTTGTGCATTTACAATATTCATTGATTTTTGCCATTGAAAAACATCATGTTATTCATATACCAGAAATGTTTGAAGCTACTGACTGAATGAAAGGAGCTGGCACCTCACTCTCTTTGAATCTTCTTTATCATGCTAAGAGGAGCGGGAAAAAGCAAAAAATTTCAGAATTGCACCTTGCAATGCGGAGAAATTACTGTTTGTGCATTTACAATATTCATTGATTTTTGCCATTGAAAAACATCCAGAAATGATTGAAGGTACTGACTGAATGAAAGGAGCTGGCATCTCACTCTCTTTGAATCTTCTTTATCATGCTAAGAGGAGCAGGAAAAAGCAAAAAATTTCAGAATTGCACCTTGCAATGCGGAGAAATTACTGTTTGTGCATTTACAATATTCATTGATTTTTGCCATTGAAAAACGTCCAGAAATGATTGAAGCTACTGACTGAATGAAAGGAGCTGGCATCTCACTCTCTTTGAATCTTCTTTATCATGCTAAGAGGAGCAGGAAAAAACAAAAAATTTCAGAATTGCACCTTGCAATGCGGAGAAATTACAGTTTGTGCATTTACAATATTCATTGATTTTTGCCATTGAAAAACATCCAGAAATGATTGAAGCTACTGACTGAATGAAAGGAGCTGGCATCTCACTCTCTTTGAATATTCTTTATCATGCTAAGAGGAGCAGGAAAAAGCAAAAAATTTCAGAATTGCACCTTGCAATGCGGAGAAATTACTGTTTGTGCATTTACAATATTCATTGATTTTTGCCATTGAAAAACATCATGTTATTCATATACCAGAAATGTTTGAAGCTACTGACTGAATGAAAGGAGCTGGCATCTCACTCTCTTTGAATCTTCTTTATCATGCTAAGAGGAGCAGGAAAAAGCAAAAAATTTCAGAATTGCACCTTGCAATGCGGAGAAATTACTTTTTGTGCATTTACAATATTCATTGATTTTTGCCATTGAAAAACATCATGTTATTTATATACCAGAAATGTTTGAAGCTACTGACTGAATGAAAGGAGCTGGCATCTCACTCTCTTTGAATCTTCTTTATCATGCTAAGAGGAGCAGGAAAAAGCAAAAAATTTCAGAATTGCACCTTGCAATGTGGAGAAATTACTGTTTGTGCATTTACAATATTCATTGATTTTTACCATTGAAAAACATCCAGAAATGATTGAAGCTACTGACTGAATGAAAGTAGCTGGCATCTCACTCTCTTTGAATCTTCTTTATCATGCTAAGAGGAGCAGGAAAAAGCAAAAAATTTCAGAATTGCACCTTGCAATGCGGAGAAATTACTGTTTGTGCATTTACAATATTCATTGATTTTTGCCATTGAAAAACATCATGTTATTCATATACCAGAAAT
The DNA here is from genome assembly GCF_046119375.1 of Phyllobates terribilis. Taxonomy (NCBI): domain Eukaryota; kingdom Metazoa; phylum Chordata; class Amphibia; order Anura; family Dendrobatidae; genus Phyllobates; species Phyllobates terribilis. The sequence continues at coordinate 106,880 of NW_027364866.1, forward strand.
GTTTGAAGCTACTGACTGAATGAAAGGAGCTGGCATCTCACTCTCTTTGAATCTTCTTTATCATGCTAAGAGGAGCAGGAAAAAGCAAAAAATTTCAGAATTGCACCTTGCAATGCGGAGAAATTACTGTTTGTGCATTTACAATATTCATTGATTTTTGCCATTGAAAAACATCATGTTATTCATATACCAGAAATGTTTGAAGCTACTGACTGAATGAAAGGAGCTGGCATCTCACTCTCTTTGAATCTTCTTTATCATGCTAAGAGGAGCAGGAAAAAGCAAAAAATTTCAGAATTGCACCTTGCAATGTGGAGAAATTACTGTTTGTGCATTTACAATATTCATTGATTTTTACCATTGAAAAACGTCCAGAAATGATTGAAGCTACTGACTGAATGAAAGTAGCTGGCATCTCACTCTCTTTGAATCTTCTTTACCATGCTAAGAGGAGCAGGAAAAAGCAAAAAATTTCAGACTTGCACCTTGCAATGCGGAGAAATTACTGTTTGTGCATTTACAATATTCATTGATTTTTGCCATTGAAAAACATCATGTTATTCATATACCAGAAATGTTTGAAGCTACTGACTGAATGAAAGGAGCTGGCACCTCACTCTCTTTGAATCTTCTTTATCATGCTAAGAGGAGCGGGAAAAAGCAAAAAATTTCAGAATTGCACCTTGCAATGCGGAGAAATTACTGTTTGTGCATTTACAATATTCATTGATTTTTGCCATTGAAAAACATCCAGAAATGATTGAAGGTACTGACTGAATGAAAGGAGCTGGCATCTCACTCTCTTTGAATCTTCTTTATCATGCTAAGAGGAGCAGGAAAAAGCAAAAAATTTCAGAATTGCACCTTGCAATGCGGAGAAATTACTGTTTGTGCATTTACAATATTCATTGATTTTTGCCATTGAAAAACGTCCAGAAATGATTGAAGCTACTGACTGAATGAAAGGAGCTGGCATCTCACTCTCTTTGAATCTTCTTTATCATGCTAAGAGGAGCAGGAAAAAACAAAAAATTTCAGAATTGCACCTTGCAATGCGGAGAAATTACAGTTTGTGCATTTACAATATTCATTGATTTTTGCCATTGAAAAACATCCAGAAATGATTGAAGCTACTGACTGAATGAAAGGAGCTGGCATCTCACTCTCTTTGAATATTCTTTATCATGCTAAGAGGAGCAGGAAAAAGCAAAAAATTTCAGAATTGCACCTTGCAATGCGGAGAAATTACTGTTTGTGCATTTACAATATTCATTGATTTTTGCCATTGAAAAACATCATGTTATTCATATACCAGAAATGTTTGAAGCTACTGACTGAATGAAAGGAGCTGGCATCTCACTCTCTTTGAATCTTCTTTATCATGCTAAGAGGAGCAGGAAAAAGCAAAAAATTTCAGAATTGCACCTTGCAATGCGGAGAAATTACTTTTTGTGCATTTACAATATTCATTGATTTTTGCCATTGAAAAACATCATGTTATTTATATACCAGAAATGTTTGAAGCTACTGACTGAATGAAAGGAGCTGGCATCTCACTCTCTTTGAATCTTCTTTATCATGCTAAGAGGAGCAGGAAAAAGCAAAAAATTTCAGAATTGCACCTTGCAATGTGGAGAAATTACTGTTTGTGCATTTACAATATTCATTGATTTTTACCATTGAAAAACATCCAGAAATGATTGAAGCTACTGACTGAATGAAAGTAGCTGGCATCTCACTCTCTTTGAATCTTCTTTATCATGCTAAGAGGAGCAGGAAAAAGCAAAAAATTTCAGAATTGCACCTTGCAATGCAGAGAAATTACTGTTTGTGCATTTACAATATTCATTGATTTTTGCCATTGAAAAACATCATGTTATTCATATACCAGAAATGTTTGAAGCTACTGACTGAATGAAAGGAGCTGGCATCTCACTCTCTTTGAATCTTCTTTATCATGCTAAGAGGAGCAGGAAAAAGCAAAAAATTTCAGAATTGCACCTTGCAATGCGGAGAAATTACTGTTTGTGCTTTTACAATATTCATTGATTTTTGCCATTGAAAAACATCATGTTATTCATATACCAGAAATGTTTGAAGCTACTGACTGAATGAAAGGAGCTGGCATCTAACTCTCTTTGAATCTTCTTTATCATGCTAAGAGGAGCAGGAAAAAGCAAAAAATTTCAGAATTGCACCTTGCAATGCGGAGAAATTACTGTTTGTGCATTTACAATATTCATTGATTTTTGCCATTGAAAAACGTCCAGAAATGATTGAAGCTACTGACTGAATGAAAGGAGCTGGCATCTCACTCTCTTTGAATCTTCTTTATCATGCTAAGAGGAGCAGGAAAAAGCAAAAAATTTCAGAATTGCACCTTGCAATGCGGAGAAATTACTGTTTGTGCATTTACAATATTCATTGATTTTTGCCATTGAAAAACGTCCAGAAATGATTGAAGCTACTGACTGAATGAAAGGAGCTGGCATCTCACTCTCTTTGAATCTTCTTTATCATGCTAAGAGGAGCAGGAAAAAGCAAAAAATTTCAGAATTGCAACTTGCAATGCGGAGAAATTACTGTTTGTGCATTTACAATATTCATTGATTTTTGCCATTGAAAAACATCATGTTATTCATATACCAGAAATGATTAAAGCTACTGACTGAATGAAAGGAGCTGGCATCTCACTCTCTTTGAATCTTCTTTATCATGCTAAGAGGAGCAGGAAAAAGCAAAAAATTTCAGAATTGCACCTTGCAATGCGGAGAAATTACTGTTTGTGCATTTACAATATTCATTGATTTTTGCCATTGAAAAACGTCCAGAAATGATTGAAGCTACTGACTGAATGAAAGGAGCTGGCATCTCACTCTCTTTGAATCTTCTTTATCATGCTAAGAGGAGCAGGAAAAAGCAAAAAATTTCAGAATTGCACCTTGCAATGCAGAGAAATTACTGTTTGTGCTTTTACAATATTCATTGATTTTTGCCATTGAAAAACATCATGTTATTCATATACAAGAAATGTTTGAAGCTACTGACTGAATGAAAGGAGCTGGCATCTCACTCTCTTTGAATCTTCTTTATCATGCTAAGAGGAGCAGGAAAAAGCAAAAAATTTCAGAATTGCACCTTGCAATGCGGAGAAATTACTGTTTGTGCATTTACAATATTCATTGATTTTTGCCATTGAAAAACGTCCAGAAATGATTGAAGCTACTGACTGAATGAAAGGAGCTGGCATCTCACTCTCTTTGAATCTTCTTTATCATGCTAAGAGGAGCAGGAAAAAGCAAAAAATTTCAGAATTGCACCTTGCAATGCGGAGAAATTACTGTTTGTGCATTTACAATATTCATTGATTTTTGCCATTGAAAAACGTCCAGAAATGATTGAAGCTACTGACTGAATGAAAGGAGCTGGCATCTCACTCTCTTTGAATCTTCTTTATCATGCTAAGAGGAGCAGGAAAAAGCAAAAAATTTCAGAATTGCACCTTGCAATGCGGAGAAATTACTGTTTGTGCATTTACAATATTCATTGATTTTTGCCATTGAAAAACATCATGTTATTCATATACCAGAAATGATTGAAGCTACTGACTGAATGAAAGGAGCTGGCATCTTACTCTCTTTGAATCTTCTTTGTCATGCTAAGAGGAGCAGGAAAAAGCAAAAAATTTCAGAATTGCACCTTGCAATGCGGAGAAATTACTGTTTGTGCATTTACAATATTCATTGATTTTTGCCATTGAAAAACGTCCAGAAATGATTGAAGCTACTGACTGAATGAAAGGAGCTGGCATCTCACTCTCTTTGAATCTTCTTTATCATGCTAAGAGGAGCAGGAAAAAGCAAAAAATTTCAGAATTGCACCTTGCAATGCGGAGAAATTACTGTTTGTGCATTTACAATATTCATTGATTTTTGCCATTGAAAAACGTCCAGAAATGATTGAAGCTACTGACTGAATGAAAGGAGCTGGCATCTCACTCTCTTTGAATCTTCTTTATCATGCTAAGAGGAGCAGGAAAAAGCAAAAAATTTCAGAATTGCACCTTGCAATGCGGAGAAATTACTGTTTGTGCATTTACAATATTCATTGATTTTTGCCATTGAAAAACGTCCAGAAATGATTGAAGCTACTGACTGAATGAAAGGAGCTGGCATCTCACTCTCTTTGAATCTTCTTTATCATGCTAAGAGGAGCAGGAAAAAGCAAAAAATTTCAGAATTGCACCTTGCAATGCGGAGAAATTACTGTTTGTGCATTTACAATATTCATTGATTTTTGCCATTGAAAAACGTCCAGAAATGATTGAAGCTACTGACTGAATGAAAGGAGCTGGCATCTCACTCTCTTTGAATCTTCTTTATCATGCTAAGAGGAGCAGGAAAAAGCAAAAAATTTCAGAATTGCACCTTGCAATGCGGAGAAATTACTGTTTGTGCATTTACAATATTCATTGATTTTTGCCATTGAAAAACGTCCAGAAATGATTGAAGCTACTGACTGAATGAAAGGAGCTGGCATCTCACTCTCTTTGAATCTTCTTTATCATGCTAAGAGGAGCAGGAAAAAGCAAAAAATTTCAGAATTGCACCTTGCAATGCGGAGAAATTACTGTTTGTGCATTTACAATATTCATTGATTTTTGCCATTGAAAAACATCATGTTATTCATATACCAGAAATGTTTGAAGCTACTGACTGAATGAAAGGAGCTGGCATCTCACTCTCTTTGAATCTTCTTTATCATGCTAAGAGGAGCAGGAAAAAGCAAAAAATTTCAGAATTGCACCTTGCAATGCGGAGAAATTACTGTTTGTGCATTTACAATATTCATTGATTTTTGCCATTGAAAAACATCATGTTATTCATATACCAGAAATGTTTGAAGCTACTGACTGAATGAAAGGAGCTGGCATCTCACTCTCTTTGAATCTTCTTTATCATGCTAAGAGGAGCAGGAAAAAGCAAAAAATTTCAGAATTGCACCTTGCAATGTGGAGAAATTACTGTTTGTGCATTTACAATATTCATTGATTTTTACCATTGAAAAACGTCCAGAAATGATTGAAGCTACTGACTGAATGAAAGTAGCTGGCATCTCACTCTCTTTGAATCTTCTTTACCATGCTAAGAGGAGCAGGAAAAAGCAAAAAATTTCAGACTTGCACCTTGCAATGCGGAGAAATTACTGTTTGTGCATTTACAATATTCATTGATTTTTGCCATTGAAAAACATCATGTTATTCATATACCAGAAATGTTTGAAGCTACTGACTGAATGAAAGGAGCTGGCACCTCACTCTCTTTGAATCTTCTTTATCATGCTAAGAGGAGCGGGAAAAAGCAAAAAATTTCAGAATTGCACCTTGCAATGCGGAGAAATTACTGTTTGTGCATTTACAATATTCATTGATTTTTGCCATTGAAAAACATCCAGAAATGATTGAAGGTACTGACTGAATGAAAGGAGCTGGCATCTCACTCTCTTTGAATCTTCTTTATCATGCTAAGAGGAGCAGGAAAAAGCAAAAAATTTCAGAATTGCACCTTGCAATGCGGAGAAATTACTGTTTGTGCATTTACAATATTCATTGATTTTTGCCATTGAAAAACGTCCAGAAATGATTGAAGCTACTGACTGAATGAAAGGAGCTGGCATCTCACTCTCTTTGAATCTTCTTTATCATGCTAAGAGGAGCAGGAAAAAACAAAAAATTTCAGAATTGCACCTTGCAATGCGGAGAAATTACAGTTTGTGCATTTACAATATTCATTGATTTTTGCCATTGAAAAACATCCAGAAATGATTGAAGCTACTGACTGAATGAAAGGAGCTGGCATCTCACTCTCTTTGAATATTCTTTATCATGCTAAGAGGAGCAGGAAAAAGCAAAAAATTTCAGAATTGCACCTTGCAATGCGGAGAAATTACTGTTTGTGCATTTACAATATTCATTGATTTTTGCCATTGAAAAACATCATGTTATTCATATACCAGAAATGTTTGAAGCTACTGACTGAATGAAAGGAGCTGGCATCTCACTCTCTTTGAATCTTCTTTATCATGCTAAGAGGAGCAGGAAAAAGCAAAAAATTTCAGAATTGCACCTTGCAATGCGGAGAAATTACTTTTTGTGCATTTACAATATTCATTGATTTTTGCCATTGAAAAACATCATGTTATTCATATACCAGAAATGTTTGAAGCTACTGACTGAATGAAAGGAGCTGGCATCTCACTCTCTTTGAATCTTCTTTATCATGCTAAGAGGAGCAGGAAAAAGCAAAAAATTTCAGAATTGCACCTTGCAATGTGGAGAAATTACTGTTTGTGCATTTACAATATTCATTGATTTTTACCATTGAAAAACATCCAGAAATGATTGAAGCTACTGACTGAATGAAAGTAGCTGGCATCTCACTCTCTTTGAATCTTCTTTATCATGCTAAGAGGAGCAGGAAAAAGCAAAAAATTTCAGAATTGCACCTTGCAATGCAGAGAAATTACTGTTTGTGCATTTACAATATTCATTGATTTTTGCCATTGAAAAACATCATGTTATTCATATACCAGAAATGTTTGAAGCTACTGACTGAATGAAAGGAGCTGGCATCTCACTCTCTTTGAATCTTCTTTATCATGCTAAGAGGAGCAGGAAAAAGCAAAACATTTCAGAATTGCACCTTGCAATGTGGAGAAATTACTGTTTGTGCATTTACAATATTCATTGATTTTTACCATTGAAAAACATCCAGAAATGATTGAAGCTACTGACTGAATGAAAGTAGCTGGCATCTCACTCTCTTTGTATCTTCTTTATCATGCTAAGAGGAGCAGGAAAAAGCAAAAAATTTCAGACTTGCACCTTGCAATGCGGAGAAATTACTGTTTGTGCATTTACAATATTCATTGATTTTTGCCATTGAAAAACATCATGTTATTCATATACCAGAAATGTTTGAAGCTACTTACTGAATGAAAGGAGCTGGCATCTCACTCTCTTTGAATCTTCTTTATCATGCTAAGAGGAGCAGGAAAAAGCAAAAAATTTCAGAATTGCACCTTGCAATGCGGAGAAATTACTGTTTGTGCATTTACAATATTCATTGATTTTTGCCATTGAAAAACGTCCAGAAATGATTGAAGCTACTGACTGAATGAAAGGAGCTGGCATCTCACTCTCTTTGAATCTTGTTTATCATGCTAAGAGGAGCAGGAAAAAGCAAAAAATTTCAGAATTGCACCTTGCAATGCGGAGAAATTACTGTTTGTGCATTTACAATATTCATTGATTTTTGCCATTGAAAAACGTCCAGAAATGATTGAAGCTACTGACTGAATGAAAGGAGCTGGCATCTCACTCTCTTTGAATCTTCTTTATCATGCTAAGAGGAGCAGGAAAAAGCAAAAAATTTCAGAATTGCACCTTGCAATGCGGAGAAATTACTGTTTGTGCATTTACAATATTCATTGATTTTTGCCATTGAAAAACATCATGTTATTCATATACCAGAAATGATTGAAGATACTGACTGAATGAAAGGAGCTGGCATCTCACTCTCTTTGAATCTTCTTTATCATGCTAAGAGGAGCAGGAAAAAGCAAAAAATTTCAGAATTGCACCTTGCAATGCGGAGAAATTACTGTTTGTGCATTTACAATATTCATTGATTTTTGCCATTGAAAAACGTCCAGAAATGATTGAAGCTACTGACTGAATGAAAGGAACTGGCATCTCACTCTCTTTGAATCTTCTTTATCATGCTAAGAGGAGCAGGAAAAAGCAAAAAATTTCAGAATTGCACCTTGCAATGCGGAGAAATTACTGTTTGTGCATTTACAAAATTCATTGATTTTTGCCATTGAAAAACATCATGTTATTCATATACCAGAAATGTTTGAAGCTACTGACTGAATGAAAGGAGCTGACATCTCACTCTCTTTGAATCTTCTTTATCATGCTAAGAGGAGCAGGAAAAAGCAAAAAATTTCAGAATTGCACCTTGCAATGCGGAGAAATTACTGTTTGTGCATTTACAATATTCATTGATTTTTGCCATTGAAAAACATCCAGAAATGATTGAAGCTACTGACTGAATGAAAGGAGCTGGCATCTCACTCTCTTTGAATCTTCTTTATCATGCTAAGAGGAGCAGGAAAAAGCAAAAAATTTCAGAATTGCACCTTGCAATGCGGAGAAATTACTGTTTGTGCATTTACAATATTCATTGATTTTTGCCATTGAAAAACATCATGTTATTCATATACCAGAAATGTTTGAAGCTACTGACTGAATGAAAGGAGCTGGCATCTCACTCTCTTTGAATCTTCTTTATCATGCTAAGAGGAGCAGGAAAAAGCAAAAAATTTCAGAATTGCACCTTGCAATGCGGAGAAATTACTGTTTGTGCATTTACAATATTCATTGATTTTTGCCATTGAAAAACATCATGTTATTCATATACCAGAAATGTTTGAAGCTACTGACTGAATGAAAGGAGCTGGCATCTCACTCTCTTTGAATCTTCTTTATCATGCTAAGAGGAGCAGGAAAAAGCAAAAAATTTCAGAATTGCACCTTGCAATGTGGAGAAATTACTGTTTGTGCATTTACAATATTCATTGATTTTTACCATTGAAAAAGGTCCAGAAATGATTGAAGCTACTGACTGAATGAAAGTAGCTGGCATCTCACTCTCTTTGAATCTTCTTTATCATGCTAAGAGGAGCAGGAAAAAGCAAAAAATTTCAGACTTGCACCTTGCAATGCGGAGAAATTACTGTTTGTGCATTTACAACATTCATTGATTTTTGCCATTGAAAAACATCATGTTATTCATATACCAGAAATGTTTGAAGCTACTGACTGAATGAAAGGAGCTGGCATCTCACTCTCTTTGAATCTTCTTTATCATGCTAAGAGGAGCAGGAAAAAGCAAAAAATTTCAGAATCGCACCTTGCAATGCGGAGAAATTACTGTTTGTGCATTTACAATTTTCATTGATTTTTGCCATTGAAAAACGTCCAGAAATGATTGAAGGTACTGACTGAATGAAAGGAGCTGGCATCTCACTCTCTTTGAATCTTCTTTATCATGCTAAGAGGAGCAGGAAAAAGCAAAAAATTTCAGAATTGCACCTTGCAATGCGGAGAAATTACTGTTTGTGCATTTACAATATTCATTGATTTTTGCCATTGAAAAACGTCCAGAAATGATTGAAGCTACTGACTGAATGAAAGGAGCTGGCATCTCACTCTCTTTGAATCTTCTTTATCATGCTAAGAGGAGCAGGAAAAAGCAAAAAATTTCAGAATTGCACCTTGCAATGCGGAGAAATTACAGTTTGTGCATTTACAATATTCATTGATTTTTGCCATTGAAAAACATCCAGAAATGATTGAAGCTACTGACTGAATGAAAGGAGCTGGCATCTCACTCTCTTTGAATCTTCTTTATCATGCTAAGAGGAGCAGGAAAAAGCAAAAAATTTCAGAATTGCACCTTGCAATGCGGAGAAATTACTGTTTGTGCATTTACAATATTCATTGATTTTTGCCATTGAAAAACATCATGTTATTCATATACCAGAAATGTTTGAAGCTACTGACTGAATGAAAGGAGCTGGCATCTCACTCTCTTTGAATCTTCTTTATCATGCTAAGAGGAGCAGGAAAAAGCAAAAAATTTCAGAATTGCACCTTGCAATGCGGAGAAATTACTGTTTGTGCATTTACAATATTCATTGATTTTTGCCATTGAAAAACATGTTATTCATATACCAGAAATGTTTGAAGCTACTGACTGAATGAAAGGAGCTGGCACCTCACTCTCTTTGAATCTTTATCATGCTAAGAGGAGCGGGAAAAAGCAAAAAATTTCAGAATTGCACCTTGCAATGCGGAGAAATTACTGTTTGTGCATTTACAATATTCATTGATTTTTGCCATTGAAAAACGTCCAGAAATGATTGAAGGTACTGACTGAATGAAAGGAGCTGGCATCTCACTCTCTTTGAATCTTCTTTATCATGCTAAGAGGAGCAGGAAAAAGCAAAAAATTTCAGAATTGCACCTTGCAATGCGGAGAAATTACTGTTTGTGCATTTACAATATTCATTGATTTTTGCCATTGAAAAACGTCCAGAAATGATTGAAGCTACTGACTGAATGAAAGGAGCTGGCATCTCACTCTCTTTGAATCTTCTTTATTATGCTAAGAGGAGCAGGAAAAAGCAAAAAATTTCAGAATTGCACCTTGCAATGCGGAGAAATTACAGTTTGTGCATTTACAATATTCATTGATTTTTGCCATTGAAAAACATCCAGAAATGATTGAAGCTACTGACTGAATGAAAGGAGCTGGCATCTCACTCTCTTTGAATCTTCTTTATCATGCTAAGAGGAGCAGGAAAAAGCAAAAAATTTCAGAATTGCACCTTGCAATGCGGAGAAATTACTGTTTGTGCATTTACAATATTCATTGATTTTTGCCATTGAAAAACATCATGTTATTCATATACCAGAAATGTTTGAAGCTACTGACTGAATGAAAGGAGCTGGCATCTCACTCTCTTTGAATCTTCTTTATCATGCTAAGAGGAGCAGGAAAAAGCAAAAAATTTCAGAATTGCACCTTGCAATTGTGGAGAAATTACTGTTTGTGCATTTACAATATTCATTGATTTTTACCATTGAAAAATGTCCAGAAATGATTGAAGCTACTGACTGAATGAAAGTAGCTGGCATCTCACTCTCTTTGAATCTTGTTTATCATGCTAAGAGGAGCAGGAAAAAGCAAAAAATTTCAGAATTGCACCTTGCAATGCGGAGAAATTACTGTTTGTGCATTTACAATATTCATTGATTTTTGCCATTGAAAAACATCCAGAAATGATTGAAGCTACTGACTGAATGAAAGGAGCTGGCATCTCACTCTCTTTGAATCTTCTTTATCATGCTAAGAGGAGCAGGAAAAAGCAAAAAATTTCAGAATTGCACCTTGCAATGCGGAGAAATTACTGTTTGTGCATTTACAATATTCATTGATTTTTGCCATTGAAAAACATCATGTTATTCATATACCAGAAATGTTTGAAGCTACTGACTGAATGAAAGGAGCTGGCATCTCACTCTCTTTGAATCTTCTTTATCATGCTAAGAGGAGCAGGAAAAAGCAAAAAATTTCATAATTGCACCTTGCAATGCGGAGAAATTACTGTTTGTGCATTTACAATATTCATTGATTTTTGCCATTGAAAAACGTCCAGAAATGATTGAAGCTACTGACTGAATGAAAGGAGCTGGCATCTCACTCTCTTTGAATCATGTTTATCATGCTAAGAGGAGCAGGAAAAAGCAAAAAATTTCAGAATTGCACCTTGCAATGCGGAGAAATTACTGTTTGTGCATTTACAATATTCATTGATTTTTGCCATTGAAAAACGTCCAGAAATTATTGAAGCTACTGACTGAATGAAAGGAGCTGGCATCTCACTCTCTTTGAATCTTCTTTATCATGCTAAGAGGAGCAGGAAAAAGCAAAAAATTTCAGAATTGCACCTTGCAATGCGGAGAAATTACTGTTTGTGCATTTACAATATTCATTGATTTTTGCCATTGAAAAACATCATGTTATTCATATACCAGAAATGATTGAAGCTACTGACTGAATGAAAGGAGCTGGCATCTCACTCTCTTTGAATCTTCTTTATCATGCTAAGAGGAGCAGGAAAAAGTAAAAAATTTCAGAATTGCACTATGCAATGCGGAGAAATTACTGTTTGTGCATTTATAATATTCAATGATTTTTGCCATTGAAAAACGTCCAGAAATGATTGAAGCTACTGACTGAACGAAAGGAGCTGGCATCTCACTCTCTTTGAATCTTCTTTATCATGCTAAGAGGAGCAGGAAAAAGCAAAAAATTTCAGAATTGCAACTTGCAATGCGGAGAAATTACTGTTTGTGCATTTACAATATTCATTGATTTTTGCCATTGAAAAACGTCCAGAAATGATTGAAGCTACTGACTGAATGAAAGGAGCTGGCATCTCACTCTCTTTGAATCTTCTTTATCATGCTAAGAGGAGCAGGTAAAAGCAAAAAATTTCAGAATTGCACCTTGCAATGTGGAGAAATTACTGTTTGTGCATTTACAATATTCATTGATTTTTACCATTGAAAAAGGTCCAGAAATGATTGAAGCTACTGACTGAATGAAAGTAGCTGGCATCTCACTCTCTTTGAATCTTCTTTATCATGCTAAGAGGAGCAGGAAAAAGCAAAAAATTTCAGACTTGCACCTTGCAATGCGGAGAAATTACTGTTTGTGCATTTACAATATTCATTGATTTTTGCCATTGAAAAACATCATGTTATTCATATACCAGAAATGTTTGAAGCTACTGACTGAATGAAAGGAGCTGGCATCTCACTCTCTTTGAATCTTCTTTATCATGCTAAGAGGAGCAGGAAAAAGCAAAAAATTTCAGAATCGCACCTTGCAATGCGGAGAAATTACTGTTTGTGCATTTACAATTTTCATTGATTTTTGCCATTGAAAAACGTCCAGAAATGATTGAAGGTACTGACTGAATGAAAGGAGCTGGCATCTCACTCTCTTTGAATCTTCTTTATCATGCTAAGAGGAGCAGGAAAAAGCAAAAAATTTCAGAATTGCACCTTGCAATGCGGAGAAATTACTGTTTGTGCATTTACAATATTCATTGATTTTTGCCATTGAAAAACGTCCAGAAATGATTGAAGCTACTGACTGAATGAAAGGAGCTGGCATCTCACTCTCTTTGAATCTTCTTTATCATGCTAAGAGGAGCAGGAAAAAGCAAAAAATTTCAGAATTGCACCTTGCAATGCGGAGAAATTACAGTTTGTGCATTTACAATATTCATTGATTTTTGCCATTGAAAAACATCCAGAAATGATTGAAGCTACTGACTGAATGAAAGGAGCTGGCATCTCACTCTCTTTGAATCTTCTTTATCATGCTAAGAGGAGCAGGAAAAAGCAAAAAATTTCAGAATTGCACCTTGCAATGCGGAGAAATTACTGTTTGTGCATTTACAATATTCATTGATTTTTGCCATTGAAAAACATCATGTTATTCATATACCAGAAATGTTTGAAGCTACTGACTGAATGAAAGGAGCTGGCATCTCACTCTCTTTGAATCTTCTTTATCATGCTAAGAGGAGCAGGAAAAAGCAAAAAATTTCAGAATTGCACCTTGCAATGCGGAGAAATTACTGTTTGTGCATTTACAATATTCATTGATTTTTGCCATTGAAAAACATGTTATTCATATACCAGAAATGTTTGAAGCTACTGACTGAATGAAAGGAGCTGGCACCTCACTCTCTTTGAATCTTTATCATGCTAAGAGGAGCGGGAAAAAGCAAAAAATTTCAGAATTGCACCTTGCAATGCGGAGAAATTACTGTTTGTGCATTTACAATATTCATTGATTTTTGCCATTGAAAAACGTCCAGAAATGATTGAAGGTACTGACTGAATGAAAGGAGCTGGCATCTCACTCTCTTTGAATCTTCTTTATCATGCTAAGAGGAGCAGGAAAAAGCAAAAAATTTCAGAATTGCACCTTGCAATGCGGAGAAATTACTGTTTGTGCATTTACAATATTCATTGATTTTTGCCATTGAAAAACGTCCAGAAATGATTGAAGCTACTGACTGAATGAAAGGAGCTGGCATCTCACTCTCTTTGAATCTTCTTTATTATGCTAAGAGGAGCAGGAAAAAGCAAAAAATTTCAGAATTGCACCTTGCAATGCGGAGAAATTACAGTTTGTGCATTTACAATATTCATTGATTTTTGCCATTGAAAAACATCCAGAAATGATTGAAGCTACTGACTGAATGAAAGGAGCTGGCATCTCACTCTCTTTGAATCTTCTTTATCATGCTAAGAGGAGCAGGAAAAAGCAAAAAATTTCAGAATTGCACCTTGCAATGCGGAGAAATTACTGTTTGTGCATTTACAATATTCATTGATTTTTGCCATTGAAAAACATCATGTTATTCATATACCAGAAATGTTTGAAGCTACTGACTGAATGAAAGGAGCTGGCATCTCACTCTCTTTGAATCTTCTTTATCATGCTAAGAGGAGCAGGAAAAAGCAAAAAATTTCAGAATTGCACCTTGCAATTGTGGAGAAATTACTGTTTGTGCATTTACAATATTCATTGATTTTTACCATTGAAAAATGTCCAGAAATGATTGAAGCTACTGACTGAATGAAAGTAGCTGGCATCTCACTCTCTTTGAATCTTGTTTATCATGCTAAGAGGAGCAGGAAAAAGCAAAAAATTTCAGAATTGCACCTTGCAATGCGGAGAAATTACTGTTTGTGCATTTACAATATTCATTGATTTTTGCCATTGAAAAACATCCAGAAATGATTGAAGCTACTGACTGAATGAAAGGAGCTGGCATCTCACTCTCTTTGAATCTTCTTTATCATGCTAAGAGGAGCAGGAAAAAGCAAAAAATTTCAGAATTGCACCTTGCAATGCGGAGAAATTACTGTTTGTGCATTTACAATATTCATTGATTTTTGCCATTGAAAAACATCATGTTATTCATATACCAGAAATGTTTGAAGCTACTGACTGAATGAAAGGAGCTGGCATCTCACTCTCTTTGAATCTTCTTTATCATGCTAAGAGGAGCAGGAAAAAGCAAAAAATTTCATAATTGCACCTTGCAATGCGGAGAAATTACTGTTTGTGCATTTACAATATTCATTGATTTTTGCCATTGAAAAACGTCCAGAAATGATTGAAGCTACTGACTGAATGAAAGGAGCTGGCATCTCACTCTCTTTGAATCATGTTTATCATGCTAAGAGGAGCAGGAAAAAGCAAAAAATTTCAGAATTGCACCTTGCAATGCGGAGAAATTACTGTTTGTGCATTTACAATATTCATTGATTTTTGCCATTGAAAAACGTCCAGAAATTATTGAAGCTACTGACTGAATGAAAGGAGCTGGCATCTCACTCTCTTTGAATCTTCTTTATCATGCTAAGAGGAGCAGGAAAAAGCAAAAAATTTCAGAATTGCACCTTGCAATGCGGAGAAATTACTGTTTGTGCATTTACAATATTCATTGATTTTTGCCATTGAAAAACATCATGTTATTCATATACCAGAAATGATTGAAGCTACTGACTGAATGAAAGGAGCTGGCATCTCACTCTCTTTGAATCTTCTTTATCATGCTAAGAGGAGCAGGAAAAAGTAAAAAATTTCAGAATTGCACTATGCAATGCGGAGAAATTACTGTTTGTGCATTTATAATATTCAATGATTTTTGCCATTGAAAAACGTCCAGAAATGATTGAAGCTACTGACTGAACGAAAGGAGCTGGCATCTCACTCTCTTTGAATCTTCTTTATCATGCTAAGAGGAGCAGGAAAAAGCAAAAAATTTCAGAATTGCAACTTGCAATGCGGAGAAATTACTGTTTGTGCATTTACAATATTCATTGATTTTTGCCATTGAAAAACGTCCAGAAATGATTGAAGCTACTGACTGAATGAAAGGAGCTGGCATCTCACTCTCTTTGAATCTTCTTTATCATGCTAAGAGGAGCAGGTAAAAGCAAAAAATTTCAGAATTGCACCTTGCAATGCGGAGAAATTACTGTTTGTGCATTTACAATATTCATTGATTTTTGCCATTGAAAAACGTCCAGAAATGATTGAAGCTACTGACTGAATGAAAGGAGCTGGCATCTCACTCTCTTTGAATCTTGTTTATCATGCTAAGAGGAGCAGGAAAAAGCAAAAAATTTCAGAATTGCACCTTGCAATGCGGAGAAATTACTGTTTGTGCATTTGCAATATTCATTGATTTTTGCCATTGAAAAACGTCCAGAAATGATTGAAGCTACTGACTGAATGAAAGGAGCTGGCATCTCACTCTCTTTGAATCTTCTTTATCATGCTAAGAGGAGCAGGAAAAAGCAAAAAATTTCAGAATTGCACCTTGCAATGCGGAGAAATTACTGTTTGTGCATTTACAATATTCATTGATTTTTGCCATTGAAAAACATCATGTTATTCATATACCAGAAATGATTGAAGCTACTGACTGAATGAAAGGAGCTGGCATCTCACTCTCTTTGAATCTTCTTTATCATGCTAAGAGGAGCAGGAAAAAGCAAAAAATTTCAGAATTGCACCTTGCAATGCGGAGAAATTACTGTTTGTGCATTTACAATATTCATTGATTTTTGCCATTGAAAAACATCATGTTATTCATATACCAGAAATGTTTGAAGCTACTGACTGAATGAAAGGAGCTGGCATCTCACTCTCTTTGAATCTTCTTTATCATGCTAAGAGGAGCAGGAAAAAGCAAAAAATTTCAGAATTGCACCTTGCAATGCGGAGAAATTACTGTTTGTGCATTTACAATATTCATTGATTTTTACCATTGAAAAACGTCCAGAAATGATTGAGGCTACTGACTGAACGAAAGGAGCTGGCATCTCACTCTCTTTGAATCTTCTTTAACATGCTAAGAGGAGCAGGAAAAAGCAAAAAATTTCAGAATTGCACCTTGCAATGCGGAGAAATTACTGTTTGTGCATTTACAATATTCATTGATTTTTGCCATTGAAAAACATCATGTTATTCATATACCAGAAATGTTTGAAGCTACTGACTGAATGAAAGGAGCTGGCATCTCACTCTCTTTGAATCTTCTTTATCATGCTAAGAGGAGCAGGAAAAAACAAAAAATTTCAGAATTGCACCTTGCAATGCGGAGAAATTACTGTTTGTGCATTTACAATATTCATTGATTTTTGCCATTGAAAAACATCATGTTATTCATATACCAGAAATGATTGAAGCTACTGACTGAATGAAAGGAGCTGGCATCTCACTCTCTTTGAATCTTCTTTATCATGCTAAGAGGAGCAGGAAAAAGTAAAAAATTTCAGAATTGCACCTTGCAATGCCAGAAATTACTGTTTGTGCATTTACAATATTCAATGATTTTTGCCATTGAAAAAAGTCCAGAAATGATTGAAGCTACTGACTCAATGAAAGGAGCTGGCATCTCACTCTCTTTGAATCTTCTTTATCATGCTAAGAGGAGCAGGAAAAAGCAAAAAATTTCAGAATTGCACCTTGCAATGCGGAGAAATTACTGTTTGTGCATTTACAATATTCATTGATTTTTGCCATTGAAAAACATCATGTTATTCATATACCAGAAATGTTTGAAGCTACTGACTGAATGAAAGGAGCTGGCATCTCACTCTCTTTGAATCTTCTTTATCATGCTAAGAGGAGCAGGAAAAAGCAAAAAATTTCAGAATTGCACCTTGCAATGCGGAGAAATTACTGTTTGTGCATTTACAATATTCATTGATTTTTTCCATTGAAAAACATCATGTTATTCATATACCAGAAATGTTTGAAGCTACTGACTGAATGAAAGGAGCTGGCATCTCACTCTCTTTGAATCTTCTTTATCATGCTAAGAGGAGCAGGAAAAAGCAAAAAATTTCAGAATTGCACCTTGCAATGCGGAGAAATTACTGTTTGTGCATTTACAATATTCATTGATTTTTGCCATTGAAAAACATGTTATTCATATACCAGAAATGTTTGAAGCTACTGACTGAATGAAAGGAGCTGGCATCTCACTCTCTTTGAATCTTCTTTATCATGCTAAGAGGAGCGGGAAAAAGCAAAAAATTTCAGAATTGCACCTTGCAATGCGGAGAAATTACTGTTTGTGCATTTACAATATTCATTGATTTTTGCCATTGAAAAACGTCCAGAAATGATTGAAGGTACTGACTGAATGAAAGGAGCTGGCATCTCACTCTCTTTGAATCTTCTTTATCATGCTAAGAGGAGCAGGAAAAAGCAAAAAATTTCAGAATTGCACCTTGCAATGCGGAGAAATTACTGTTTGTGCATTTACAATATTCATTGATTTTTGCCATTGAAAAACGTCCAGAAATGATTGAAGCTACTGACTGAATGAAAGGAGCTGGCATCTCACTCTCTTTGAATCTTCTTTATTATGCTAAGAGGAGCAGGAAAAAGCAAAAAATTTCAGAATTGCACCTTGCAATGCGGAGAAATTACAGTTTGTGCATTTACAATATTCATTGATTTTTGCCATTGAAAAACATCCAGAAATGATTGAAGCTACTGACTGAATGAAAGGAGCTGGCATCTCACTCTCTTTGAATCTTCTTTATCATGCTAAGAGGAGCAGGAAAAAGCAAAAAATTTCAGAATTGCACCTTGCAATGCGGAGAAATTACTGTTTGTGCATTTACAATATTCATTGATTTTTGCCATTGAAAAACATCATGTTATTCATATACCAGAAATGTTTGAAGCTACTGACTGAATGAAAGGAGCTGGCATCTCACTCTCTTTGAATCTTCTTTATCATGCTAAGAGGAGCAGGAAAAAGCAAAAAATTTCAGAATTGCACCTTGCAATGTGGAGAAATTACTGTTTGTGCATTTACAATATTCATTGATTTTTACCATTGAAAAATGTCCAGAAATGATTGAAGCTACTGACTGAATGAAAGTAGCTGGCATCTCACTCTCTTTGAATCTTGTTTATCATGCTAAGAGGAGCAGGAAAAAGCAAAAAATTTCAGAATTGCACCTTGCAATGCGGAGAAATTACTGTTTGTGCATTTACAATATTCATTGATTTTTGCCATTGAAAAACATCCAGAAATGATTGAAGCTACTGACTGAATGAAAGGAGCTGGCATCTCACTCTCTTTGAATCTTCTTTATCATGCTAAGAGGAGCAGGAAAAAGCAAAAAATTTCAGAATTGCACCTTGCAATGCGGAGAAATTACTGTTTGTGCATTTACAATATTCATTGATTTTTGCCATTGAAAAACATCATGTTATTCATATACCAGAAATGTTTGAAGCTTCTGACTGAATGAAAGGAGCTGGCATCTCACTCTCTTTGAATCTTCTTTATCATGCTAAGAGGAGCAGGAAAAAGCAAAAAATTTCATAATTGCACCTTGCAATGCGGAGAAATTACTGTTTGTGCATTTACAATATTCATTGATTTTTGCCATTGAAAAACGTCCAGAAATGATTGAAGCTACTGACTGAATGAAAGGAGCTGGCATCTCACTCTCTTTGAATCATGTTTATCATGCTAAGAGGAGCAGGAAAAAGCAAAAAATTTCAGAATTGCACCTTGCAATGCGGAGAAATTACTGTTTGTGCATTTACAATATTCATTGATTTTTGCCATTGAAAAACGTCCAGAAATTATTGAAGCTACTGACTGAATGAAAGGAGCTGGCATCTCACTCTCTTTGAATCTTCTTTATCATGCTAAGAGGAGCAGGAAAAAGCAAAAAATTTCAGAATTGCACCTTGCAATGCGGAGAAATTACTGTTTGTGCATTTACAATATTCATTGATTTTTGCCATTGAAAAACATCATGTTATTCATATACCAGAAATGATTGAAGCTACTGACTGAATGAAAGGAGCTGGCATCTCACTCTCTTTGAATCTTCTTTATCATGCTAAGAGGAGCAGGAAAAAGTAAAAAATTTCAGAATTGCACTATGCAATGCGGAGAAATTACTGTTTGTGCATTTATAATATTCAATGATTTTTGCCATTGAAAAACGTCCAGAAATGATTGAAGCTACTGACTGAACGAAAGGAGCTGGCATCTCACTCTCTTTGAATCTTCTTTATCATGCTAAGAGGAGCAGGAAAAAGCAAAAAATTTCAGAATTGCAACTTGCAATGCGGAGAAATTACTGTTTGTGCATTTACAATATTCATTGATTTTTGCCATTGAAAAACGTCCAGAAATGATTGAAGCTACTGACTGAATGAAAGGAGCTGGCATCTCACTCTCTTTGAATCTTCTTTATCATGCTAAGAGGAGCAGGTAAAAGCAAAAAATTTCAGAATTGCACCTTGCAATGCGGAGAAATTACTGTTTGTGCATTTACAATATTCATTGATTTTTGCCATTGAAAAACGTCCAGAAATGATTGAAGCTACTGACTGAATGAAAGGAGCTGGCATCTCACTCTCTTTGAATCTTGTTTATCATGCTAAGAGGAGCAGGAAAAAGCAAAAAATTTCAGAATTGCACCTTGCAATGCGGAGAAATTACTGTTTGTGCATTTGCAATATTCATTGATTTTTGCCATTGAAAAACGTCCAGAAATGATTGAAGCTACTGACTGAATGAAAGGAGCTGGCATCTCACTCTCTTTGAATCTTCTTTATCATGCTAAGAGGAGCAGGAAAAAGCAAAAAATTTCAGAATTGCACCTTGCAATGCGGAGAAATTACTGTTTGTGCATTTACAATATTCATTGATTTTTGCCATTGAAAAACATCATGTTATTCATATACCAGAAATGATTGAAGCTACTGACTGAATGAAAGGAGCTGGCATCTCACTCTCTTTGAATCTTCTTTATCATGCTAAGAGGAGCAGGAAAAAGCAAAAAATTTCAGAATTGCACCTTGCAATGCGGAGAAATTACTGTTTGTGCATTTACAATATTCATTGATTTTTGCCATTGAAAAACATCATGTTATTCATATACCAGAAATGTTTGAAGCTACTGACTGAATGAAAGGAGCTGGCATCTCACTCTCTTTGAATCTTCTTTATCATGCTAAGAGGAGCAGGAAAAAGCAAAAAATTTCAGAATTGCACCTTGCAATGCGGAGAAATTACTGTTTGTGCATTTACAATATTCATTGATTTTTACCATTGAAAAACGTCCAGAAATGATTGAGGCTACTGACTGAACGAAAGGAGCTGGCATCTCACTCTCTTTGAATCTTCTTTAACATGCTAAGAGGAGCAGGAAAAAGCAAAAAATTTCAGAATTGCACCTTGCAATGCGGAGAAATTACTGTTTGTGCATTTACAATATTCATTGATTTTTGCCATTGAAAAACATCATGTTATTCATATACCAGAAATGTTTGAAGCTACTGACTGAATGAAAGGAGCTGGCATCTCACTCTCTTTGAATCTTCTTTATCATGCTAAGAGGAGCAGGAAAAAACAAAAAATTTCAGAATTGCACCTTGCAATGCGGAGAAATTACTGTTTGTGCATTTACAATATTCATTGATTTTTGCCATTGAAAAACATCATGTTATTCATATACCAGAAATGATTGAAGCTACTGACTGAATGAAAGGAGCTGGCATCTCACTCTCTTTGAATCTTCTTTATCATGCTAAGAGGAGCAGGAAAAAGTAAAAAATTTCAGAATTGCACCTTGCAATGCCAGAAATTACTGTTTGTGCATTTACAATATTCAATGATTTTTGCCATTGAAAAAAGTCCAGAAATGATTGAAGCTACTGACTCAATGAAAGGAGCTGGCATCTCACTCTCTTTGAATCTTCTTTATCATGCTAAGAGGAGCAGGAAAAAGCAAAAAATTTCAGAATTGCACCTTGCAATGCGGAGAAATTACTGTTTGTGCATTTACAATATTCATTGATTTTTGCCATTGAAAAACATCATGTTATTCATATACCAGAAATGTTTGAAGCTACTGACTGAATGAAAGGAGCTGGCATCTCACTCTCTTTGAATCTTCTTTATCATGCTAAGAGGAGCAGGAAAAAGCAAAAAATTTCAGAATTGCACCTTGCAATGCGGAGAAATTACTGTTTGTGCATTTACAATATTCATTGATTTTTTCCATTGAAAAACATCATGTTATTCATATACCAGAAATGTTTGAAGCTACTGACTGAATGAAAGGAGCTGGCATCTCACTCTCTTTGAATCTTCTTTATCATGCTAAGAGGAGCAGGAAAAAGCAAAAAATTTCAGAATTGCACCTTGCAATGCGGAGAAATTACTGTTTGTGCATTTACAATATTCATTGATTTTTGCCATTGAAAAACATGTTATTCATATACCAGAAATGTTTGAAGCTACTGACTGAATGAAAGGAGCTGGCATCTCACTCTCTTTGAATCTTCTTTATCATGCTAAGAGGAGCAGGAAAAAGCAAAAAATTTCAGAATTGCACCTTGCAATGCGGAGAAATTACAGTTTGTGCATTTACAATATTCATTGATTTTTGCCATTGAAAAACGTCCAGAAATGATTGAAGCTACTGACTGAATGAAAGGAGCTGGCATCTCACTCTCTTTGAATCTTCTTTATCATGCTAAGAGGAGCAGGAAAAAGCAAAAAATTTCAGAATTGCACCTTGCAATGCGGAGAAATTACTGTTTGTGCATTTACAATATTCATTGATTTTTGCCATTGAAAAACGTCCAGAAATGATTGAAGCTACTGACTGAATGAAAGGAGCTGGCATCTCACTCTCTTTGAATCTTCTTTATCATGCTAAGAGGAGCAGGAAAAAGCAAAAAATTTCAGAATTGCTCCTTGCAATGCGGAGAAATTACTGTTTGTGCATTTACAATATTCATTGATTTTTGCCATTGAAAAACATGTTATTCATATACCAGAAATGTTTGAAGCTACTGACTGAATGAAAGGAGCTGGCACCTCACTCTCTTTGAATCTTCTTTATCATGCTAAGAGGAGCAGGAAAAAGCAAAAAATTTCAGAATTGCACCTTGCAATGCGGAGAAATTACTGTTTGTGCATTTACAATATTCATTGATTTTTGCCATTGAAAAATGTCCAGAAATGATTGAAGCTACTGACTGAATGAAAGGAGCTGGCATCTCACTCTCTTTGAATCTTCTTTATCATGCTAAGAGGAGCAGGAAAAAGCAAAAAATTTCAGAATTGCGCCTTGCAATGCGGAGAAATTAGTGTTTGTGCATTTACAAAATTCATTGATTTTTGCCATTGAAAAACATCATGTTATTCATTTACCAGAAATGATTGAAGCTACTGACTGAATGAAAGGAGCTGGCATCTCACTCTCTTTGAAACTTCTTTATCATGCTAAGAGGAGCAGGAAAAAGCAAAAAATTTCAGAATTGCACCTTGCAATGCGGAGAAATTACTGTTTGTGCATTTACAATATTCATTGATTTTTGCCATTGAAAAACGTCCAGAAATGATTGAAGCTACTGACTGAATGAAAGGAGCTGGCATCTCACTCTCTTTGAATCTTCTTTATCATGCTAAGAGGAGCAGGAAAAAGCAAAAAATTTCAGAATTGCACCTTGCAATGCGGAGAAATTACTGTTTGTGCATTTACAATATTCATTGATTTTTACCATTGAAAAACGTCCAGAAATGATTGAAGCTACTGACTGAATGAAAGTAGCTGGCATCTCACTCTCTTTGAATCTTCTTTATCATGCTAAGAGGAGCAGGAAAAAGCAAAAAATTTCAGACTTGCACCTTGCAATGCGGAGAAATTACTGTTTGTGCATTTACAATATTCATTGATTTTTGCCATTGAAAAACATCATGTTATTCATATACCAGAAATGTTTGAAGCTACTGACTGAATGAAAGGAGCTGGCATCTCACTCTCTTTGAATCTTCTTTATCATGCTAAGAGGAGCAGGAAAAAGCAAAAAATTTCAGAATTGCACCTTGCAATGCGGAGAAATTACTGTTTGTGCATTTACAATATTCATTGATTTTTGCCATTGAAAAACGTCCAGAAATGATTGAAGCTACTGACTGAATGAAAGGAGCTGGCATCTCACTCTCTTTGAATCTTCTTTATCATGCTAAGAGGAGCAGGAAAAAGCAAAAAATTTCAGAATTGCACCTTACAATGCGGAGAAATTACAGTTTGTGCATTTACAATATTCATTGATTTTTGCCATTGAAAAACGTCCAGAAATGATTGAAGCTACTGACTGAATGAAAGGAGCTGGCATCTCACTCTCTTTGAATCTTCTTTATCATGCTAAGAGGAGCAGGAAAAAGCAAAAAATTTCAGAATTGCACCTTGCAATGCGGAGAAATTACTGTTTGTGCATTTACAATATTCATTGATTTTTGCCATTGAAAAACGTCCAGAAATGATTGAAGCTACTGACTGAATGAAAGGAGCTGGCATCTCACTCTCTTTGAATCTTCTTTATCATGCTAAGAGGAGCAGGAAAAAGCAAAAAATTTCAGAATTGCACCTTGCAATGCGAAGAAATTACAGTTTGTGCATTTACAATATTCATTGACTTTTGCCATTGAAAAACATCCAGAAATGATTGAAGCTACTGACTGAATGAAAGGAGCTGGCATCTCACTCTCTTTGAATCTTCTTTATCATGCTAAGAGGAGCAGGAAAAAGCAAAAAATTTCAGAATTGCGCCTTGCAATGCGGAGAAATTACTGTTTGTGCATTTACAAAATTCATTGATTTTTGCCATTGAAAAACATCATGTTATTCATTTACCATAAATGATTGAAGCTACTGACTGAATGAAAGGAGCTGGCATCTCACTCTCTTTGAATCTTCTTTATCATGCTAAGAGGAGCAGGAAAAAGCAAAACATTTCAGAATTGCACCTTGCAATGCGAAGAAATTACTGTTTGTGCATTTACAATATTCATTGATTTTTGCCATTGAAAAACGTCCAGAAATGATTGAAGCTACTGACTGAATGAAAGGAGCTGGCATCTCACTCTCTTTGAATCTTCTTTATCATGCTAAGAGGAGCAGGAAAAAGCAAAAAATTTCAGAATTGCACCTTGCAATGCGGAGAAATTACTGTTTGTGCATTTACAATATTCATTGATTTTTACCATTGAAAAACGTCCAGAAATGATTGAAGCTACTGACTGAATGAAAGTAGCTGGCATCTCACTCTCTTTGAATCTTCTTTATCATGCTAAGAGGAGCAGGAAAAAGCAAAAAATTTCAGACTTGCACCTTGCAATGCGGAGAAATTACTGTTTGTGCATTTACAATATTCATTGATTTTTGCCATTGAAAAACATCATGTTATTCATATACCAGAAATGTTTGAAGCTACTGACTGAATGAAAGGAGCTGGCATCTCACTCTCTTTGAATCTTCTTTATCATGCTAAGAGGAGCAGGAAAAAGCAAAAAATTTCAGAATTGCACCTTGCAATGCGGAGAAATTACTGTTTGTGCATTTACAATATTCATTGATTTTTGCCATTGAAAAACGTCCAGAAATGATTGAAGCTACTGACTGAATGAAAGGAGCTGGCATCTCACTCTCTTTGAATCTTCTTTATCATGCTAAGAGGAGCAGGAAAAAGCAAAAAATTTCAGAATTGCACCTTACAATGCGGAGAAATTACAGTTTGTGCATTTACAATATTCATTGATTTTTGCCATTGAAAAACGTCCAGAAATGATTGAAGCTACTGACTGAATGAAAGGAGCTGGCATCTCACTCTCTTTGAATCTTCTTTATCAAGTTAAGAGGAGCAGGAAAAAGCAAAAAATTTCAGAATTGCACCTTGCAATGCGGAGAAATTACTGTTTGTGCATTTACAATATTCATTGATTTTTGCCATTGAAAAACATGTTATTCATATACCAGAAATGTTTGAAGCTACTGACTGAATGAAAGGAGCTGGAACCTCACTCTCTTTGAATCTTCTTTATCATGCTAAGAGGAGCAGGAAAAAGCAAAAAATTTCAGAATTGCACCTTGCAATGCGGAGAAATTACTGTTTGTACATTTACAATATTCATTGATTTTTGCCATTGAAAAACGTCAGAAATGATTGAAGCTACTGACTGAATGAAAGGAGCTGGCATCTCACTCACTTTGAATCTTCTTTATCATGCTAAGAGGAGCAGGAAAAAGCAAAAAATTTCAGAATTGCACCTTGCAATGCGGAGAAATTACTGTTTGTGCATTTACAATATTCATTGATTTTTGCCATTGAAAAACATCCAGAAATGATTGAAGCTACTGACTGAATGAAAGGAGCTGGCATCTCACTCTCTTTGAATCTTCTTTATCATGCTAAGAGGAGCAGGAAAAAGCAAACAATTTCAGAATTGCGCCTTGCAATGCGGAGAAATTACTGTTTGTGCATTTACAAAATTCATTGATTTTTGCCATTGAAAAACATCATGTTATTCATTTACCAGAAATGATTGAAGCTACTGACTGAATGAAAGGAGCTGGCATCTCACTCTCTTTGAATCTTCTTTATCATGCTAAGAGGAGCAGGAAAAAGCAAAAAATTTCAGAATTGCACCTTGCAATGCGGAGAAATTACTGTTTGTGCATTTACAATATTCATTGATTTTTGCCATTGAAAAACGTCCAGAAATGATTGAAGCTACTGACTGAATGAAAGGAGCTGGCATCTCACTCTCTTTGAATGTTCTTTATCATGCTAAGAGGAGCGGGAAAAAGCAAAAAATTTCAGAATTGCACCTTGCAATGCGGAGAAATTACTGTTTGTGCATTTACAATATTCATTGATTTTTACCATTGAAAAACGTCCAGAAATGATTGAAGCTACTGACTGAATGAAAGTAGCTGGCATCTCACTCTCTTTGAATCTTCTTTATCATGCTAAGAGGAGCAGGAAAAAGCAAAAAATTTCAGACTTGCACCTTGCAATGCGGAGAAATTACTGTTTGTGCATTTACAATATTCATTGATTTTTGCCATTGAAAAACATCATGTTATTCATATACCAGAAATGTTTGAAGCTACTGACTGAATGAAAGGAGCTGGCATCTCACTCTCTTTGAATCTTCTTTATCATGCTAAGAGGAGCAGGAAAAAGCAAAAATTTTCAGAATTGCACCTTGCAATGCGAAGAAATTACTGTTTGTGCATTTACAATATTCATTGATTTTTGCCATTGAAAAACATCATGTTATTCATATACCAGAAATGTTTGAAGCTACTGACTGAATGAAAGGAGCTAGCATCTCACTCTCTTTGAATCTTCTTTATCATGCTAAGAGGAGCAGGAAAAAGCAAAAAATTTCAGAATTGCACCTTGCAATGCGGAGAAATTACTGTTTGTGCATTTACAATATTCATTGATTTTTGCCATTGAAAAACATCATGTTATTCATATACCAGAAATGTTTGAAGCTACTGACTGAATGAAAGGAGCTGGCATCTCACTCTCTTTGAATCTTCTTTATCATGCTAAGAGGAGCAGGAAAAAGCAAAAAATTTCAGAATTGCACCTTGCAATGCGGAGAAATTACTGTTTGTGCATTTACAATATTCATTGATTTTTGCCATTGAAAAACATGTTATTCATATACCAGAAATGTTTGAAGCTACTGACTGAATGAAAGGAGCTGGCATCTCACTCTCTTTGAATCTTCTTTATCATGCTAAGAGGAGCGGGAAAAAGCAAAAAATTTCAGAATTGCACCTTGCAATGCGGAGAAATTACTGTTTGTGCATTTACAATATTCATTGATTTTTGCCATTGAAAAACGTCCAGAAATGATTGAAGGTACTGACTGAATGAAAGGAGCTGGCATCTCACTCTCTTTGAATCTTCTTTATCATGCTAAGAGGAGCAGGAAAAAGCAAAAAATTTCAGAATTGCACCTTGCAATGCGGAGAAATTACTGTTTGTGCATTTACAATATTCATTGATTTTTGCCATTGAAAAACGTCCAGAAATGATTGAAGCTACTGACTGAATGAAAGGAGCTGGCATCTCACTCTCTTTGAATCTTCTTTATTATGCTAAGAGGAGCAGGAAAAAGCAAAAAATTTCAGAATTGCACCTTGCAATGCGGAGAAATTACAGTTTGTGCATTTACAATATTCATTGATTTTTGCCATTGAAAAACATCCAGAAATGATTGAAGCTACTGACTGAATGAAAGGAGCTGGCATCTCACTCTCTTTGAATCTTCTTTATCATGCTAAGAGGAGCAGGAAAAAGCAAAAAATTTCAGAATTGCACCTTGCAATGCGGAGAAATTACTGTTTGTGCATTTACAATATTCATTGATTTTTGCCATTGAAAAACATCATGTTATTCATATACCAGAAATGTTTGAAGCTACTGACTGAATGAAAGGAGCTGGCATCTCACTCTCTTTGAATCTTCTTTATCATGCTAAGAGGAGCAGGAAAAAGCAAAAAATTTCAGAATTGCACCTTGCAATGTGGAGAAATTACTGTTTGTGCATTTACAATATTCATTGATTTTTACCATTGAAAAATGTCCAGAAATGATTGAAGCTACTGACTGAATGAAAGTAGCTGGCATCTCACTCTCTTTGAATCTTGTTTATCATGCTAAGAGGAGCAGGAAAAAGCAAAAAATTTCAGAATTGCACCTTGCAATGCGGAGAAATTACTGTTTGTGCATTTACAATATTCATTGATTTTTGCCATTGAAAAACATCCAGAAATGATTGAAGCTACTGACTGAATGAAAGGAGCTGGCATCTCACTCTCTTTGAATCTTCTTTATCATGCTAAGAGGAGCAGGAAAAAGCAAAAAATTTCAGAATTGCACCTTGCAATGCGGAGAAATTACTGTTTGTGCATTTACAATATTCATTGATTTTTGCCATTGAAAAACATCATGTTATTCATATACCAGAAATGTTTGAAGCTACTGACTGAATGAAAGGAGCTGGCATCTCACTCTCTTTGAATCTTCTTTATCATGCTAAGAGGAGCAGGAAAAAGCAAAAAATTTCATAATTGCACCTTGCAATGCGGAGAAATTACTGTTTGTGCATTTACAATATTCATTGATTTTTGCCATTGAAAAACGTCCAGAAATGATTGAAGCTACTGACTGAATGAAAGGAGCTGGCATCTCACTCTCTTTGAATCATGTTTATCATGCTAAGAGGAGCAGGAAAAAGCAAAAAATTTCAGAATTGCACCTTGCAATGCGGAGGAATTACTGTTTGTGCATTTACAATATTCATTGATTTTTGCCATTGAAAAACGTCCAGAAATTATTGAAGCTACTGACTGAATGAAAGGAGCTGGCATCTCACTCTCTTTGAATCTTCTTTATCATGCTAAGAGGAGCAGGAAAAAGCAAAAAATTTCAGAATTGCACCTTGCAATGCGGAGAAATTACTGTTTGTGCATTTACAATATTCATTGATTTTTGCCATTGAAAAACATCATGTTATTCATATACCAGAAATGATTGAAGCTACTGACTGAATGAAAGGAGCTGGCATCTCACTCTCTTTGAATCTTCTTTATCATGCTAAGAGGAGCAGGAAAAAGTAAAAAATTTCAGAATTGCACTATGCAATGCGGAGAAATTACTGTTTGTGCATTTATAATATTCAATGATTTTTGCCATTGAAAAACGTCCAGAAATGATTGAAGCTACTGACTGAACGAAAGGAGCTGGCATCTCACTCTCTTTGAATCTTCTTTATCATGCTAAGAGGAGCAGGAAAAAGCAAAAAATTTCAGAATTGCAACTTGCAATGCGGAGAAATTACTGTTTGTGCATTTACAATATTCATTGATTTTTGCCATTGAAAAACGTCCAGAAATGATTGAAGCTACTGACTGAATGAAAGGAGCTGGCATCTCACTCTCTTTGAATCTTCTTTATCATGCTAAGAGGAGCAGGTAAAAGCAAAAAATTTCAGAATTGCACCTTGCAATGCGGAGAAATTACTGTTTGTGCATTTACAATATTCATTGATTTTTGCCATTGAAAAACGTCCAGAAATGATTGAAGCTACTGACTGAATGAAAGGAGCTGGCATCTCACTCTCTTTGAATCTTGTTTATCATGCTAAGAGGAGCAGGAAAAAGCAAAAAATTTCAGAATTGCACCTTGCAATGCGGAGAAATTACTGTTTGTGCATTTGCAATATTCATTGATTTTTGCCATTGAAAAACGTCCAGAAATGATTGAAGCTACTGACTGAATGAAAGGAGCTGGCATCTCACTCTCTTTGAATCTTCTTTATCATGCTAAGAGGAGCAGGAAAAAGCAAAAAATTTCAGAATTGCACCTTGCAATGCGGAGAAATTACTGTTTGTGCATTTACAATATTCATTGATTTTTGCCATTGAAAAACATCATGTTATTCATATACCAGAAATGATTGAAGCTACTGACTGAATGAAAGGAGCTGGCATCTCACTCTCTTTGAATCTTCTTTATCATGCTAAGAGGAGCAGGAAAAAGCAAAAAATTTCAGAATTGCACCTTGCAATGCGGAGAAATTACTGTTTGTGCATTTACAATATTCATTGATTTTTGCCATTGAAAAACATCATGTTATTCATATACCAGAAATGTTTGAAGCTACTGACTGAATGAAAGGAGCTGGCATCTCACTCTCTTTGAATCTTCTTTATCATGCTAAGAGGAGCAGGAAAAAGCAAAAAATTTCAGAATTGCACCTTGCAATGCGGAGAAATTACTGTTTGTGCATTTACAATATTCATTGATTTTTACCATTGAAAAACGTCCAGAAATGATTGAGGCTACTGACTGAACGAAAGGAGCTGGCATCTCACTCTCTTTGAATCTTCTTTAACATGCTAAGAGGAGCAGGAAAAAGCAAAAAATTTCAGAATTGCACCTTGCAATGCGGAGAAATTACTGTTTGTGCATTTACAATATTCATTGATTTTTGCCATTGAAAAACATCATGTTATTCATATACCAGAAATGTTTGAAGCTACTGACTGAATGAAAGGAGCTGGCATCTCACTCTCTTTGAATCTTCTTTATCATGCTAAGAGGAGCAGGAAAAAACAAAAAATTTCAGAATTGCACCTTGCAATGCGGAGAAATTACTGTTTGTGCATTTACAATATTCATTGATTTTTGCCATTGAAAAACATCATGTTATTCATATACCAGAAATGATTGAAGCTACTGACTGAATGAAAGGAGCTGGCATCTCACTCTCTTTGAATCTTCTTTATCATGCTAAGAGGAGCAGGAAAAAGTAAAAAATTTCAGAATTGCACCTTGCAATGCCAGAAATTACTGTTTGTGCATTTACAATATTCAATGATTTTTGCCATTGAAAAAAGTCCAGAAATGATTGAAGCTACTGACTCAATGAAAGGAGCTGGCATCTCACTCTCTTTGAATCTTCTTTATCATGCTAAGAGGAGCAGGAAAAAGCAAAAAATTTCAGAATTGCACCTTGCAATGCGGAGAAATTACTGTTTGTGCATTTACAATATTCATTGATTTTTGCCATTGAAAAACATCATGTTATTCATATACCAGAAATGTTTGAAGCTACTGACTGAATGAAAGGAGCTGGCATCTCACTCTCTTTGAATCTTCTTTATCATGCTAAGAGGAGCAGGAAAAAGCAAAAAATTTCAGAATTGCACCTTGCAATGCGGAGAAATTACTGTTTGTGCATTTACAATATTCATTGATTTTTTCCATTGAAAAACATCATGTTATTCATATACCAGAAATGTTTGAAGCTACTGACTGAATGAAAGGAGCTGGCATCTCACTCTCTTTGAATCTTCTTTATCATGCTAAGAGGAGCAGGAAAAAGCAAAAAATTTCAGAATTGCACCTTGCAATGCGGAGAAATTACTGTTTGTGCATTTACAATATTCATTGATTTTTGCCATTGAAAAACATGTTATTCATATACCAGAAATGTTTGAAGCTACTGACTGAATGAAAGGAGCTGGCATCTCACTCTCTTTGAATCTTCTTTATCATGCTAAGAGGAGCAGGAAAAAGCAAAAAATTTCAGAATTGCACCTTGCAATGCGGAGAAATTACAGTTTGTGCATTTACAATATTCATTGATTTTTGCCATTGAAAAACGTCCAGAAATGATTGAAGCTACTGACTGAATGAAAGGAGCTGGCATCTCACTCTCTTTGAATCTTCTTTATCATGCTAAGAGGAGCAGGAAAAAGCAAAAAATTTCAGAATTGCACCTTGCAATGCGGAGAAATTACTGTTTGTGCATTTACAATATTCATTGATTTTTGCCATTGAAAAACGTCCAGAAATGATTGAAGCTACTGACTGAATGAAAGGAGCTGGCATCTCACTCTCTTTGAATCTTCTTTATCATGCTAAGAGGAGCAGGAAAAAGCAAAAAATTTCAGAATTGCTCCTTGCAATGCGGAGAAATTACTGTTTGTGCATTTACAATATTCATTGATTTTTGCCATTGAAAAACATGTTATTCATATACCAGAAATGTTTGAAGCTACTGACTGAATGAAAGGAGCTGGCACCTCACTCTCTTTGAATCTTCTTTATCATGCTAAGAGGAGCAGGAAAAAGCAAAAAATTTCAGAATTGCACCTTGCAATGCGGAGAAATTACTGTTTGTGCATTTACAATATTCATTGATTTTTGCCATTGAAAAATGTCCAGAAATGATTGAAGCTACTGACTGAATGAAAGGAGCTGGCATCTCACTCTCTTTGAATCTTCTTTATCATGCTAAGAGGAGCAGGAAAAAGCAAAAAATTTCAGAATTGCGCCTTGCAATGCGGAGAAATTAGTGTTTGTGCATTTACAAAATTCATTGATTTTTGCCATTGAAAAACATCATGTTATTCATTTACCAGAAATGATTGAAGCTACTGACTGAATGAAAGGAGCTGGCATCTCACTCTCTTTGAAACTTCTTTATCATGCTAAGAGGAGCAGGAAAAAGCAAAAAATTTCAGAATTGCACCTTGCAATGCGGAGAAATTACTGTTTGTGCATTTACAATATTCATTGATTTTTGCCATTGAAAAACGTCCAGAAATGATTGAAGCTACTGACTGAATGAAAGGAGCTGGCATCTCACTCTCTTTGAATCTTCTTTATCATGCTAAGAGGAGCAGGAAAAAGCAAAAAATTTCAGAATTGCACCTTGCAATGCGGAGAAATTACTGTTTGTGCATTTACAATATTCATTGATTTTTACCATTGAAAAACGTCCAGAAATGATTGAAGCTACTGACTGAATGAAAGTAGCTGGCATCTCACTCTCTTTGAATCTTCTTTATCATGCTAAGAGGAGCAGGAAAAAGCAAAAAATTTCAGACTTGCACCTTGCAATGCGGAGAAATTACTGTTTGTGCATTTACAATATTCATTGATTTTTGCCATTGAAAAACATCATGTTATTCATATACCAGAAATGTTTGAAGCTACTGACTGAATGAAAGGAGCTGGCATCTCACTCTCTTTGAATCTTCTTTATCATGCTAAGAGGAGCAGGAAAAAGCAAAAAATTTCAGAATTGCACCTTGCAATGCGGAGAAATTACTGTTTGTGCATTTACAATATTCATTGATTTTTGCCATTGAAAAACGTCCAGAAATGATTGAAGCTACTGACTGAATGAAAGGAGCTGGCATCTCACTCTCTTTGAATCTTCTTTATCATGCTAAGAGGAGCAGGAAAAAGCAAAAAATTTCAGAATTGCACCTTACAATGCGGAGAAATTACAGTTTGTGCATTTACAATATTCATTGATTTTTGCCATTGAAAAACGTCCAGAAATGATTGAAGCTACTGACTGAATGAAAGGAGCTGGCATCTCACTCTCTTTGAATCTTCTTTATCATGCTAAGAGGAGCAGGAAAAAGCAAAAAATTTCAGAATTGCACCTTGCAATGCGGAGAAATTACTGTTTGTGCATTTACAATATTCATTGATTTTTGCCATTGAAAAACGTCCAGAAATGATTGAAGCTACTGACTGAATGAAAGGAGCTGGCATCTCACTCTCTTTGAATCTTCTTTATCATGCTAAGAGGAGCAGGAAAAAGCAAAAAATTTCAGAATTGCACCTTGCAATGCGAAGAAATTACAGTTTGTGCATTTACAATATTCATTGACTTTTGCCATTGAAAAACATCCAGAAATGATTGAAGCTACTGACTGAATGAAAGGAGCTGGCATCTCACTCTCTTTGAATCTTCTTTATCATGCTAAGAGGAGCAGGAAAAAGCAAAAAATTTCAGAATTGCGCCTTGCAATGCGGAGAAATTACTGTTTGTGCATTTACAAAATTCATTGATTTTTGCCATTGAAAAACATCATGTTATTCATTTACCATAAATGATTGAAGCTACTGACTGAATGAAAGGAGCTGGCATCTCACTCTCTTTGAATCTTCTTTATCATGCTAAGAGGAGCAGGAAAAAGCAAAACATTTCAGAATTGCACCTTGCAATGCGAAGAAATTACTGTTTGTGCATTTACAATATTCATTGATTTTTGCCATTGAAAAACGTCCAGAAATGATTGAAGCTACTGACTGAATGAAAGGAGCTGGCATCTCACTCTCTTTGAATCTTCTTTATCATGCTAAGAGGAGCAGGAAAAAGCAAAAAATTTCAGAATTGCACCTTGCAATGCGGAGAAATTACTGTTTGTGCATTTACAATATTCATTGATTTTTACCATTGAAAAACGTCCAGAAATGATTGAAGCTACTGACTGAATGAAAGTAGCTGGCATCTCACTCTCTTTGAATCTTCTTTATCATGCTAAGAGGAGCAGGAAAAAGCAAAAAATTTCAGACTTGCACCTTGCAATGCGGAGAAATTACTGTTTGTGCATTTACAATATTCATTGATTTTTGCCATTGAAAAACATCATGTTATTCATATACCAGAAATGTTTGAAGCTACTGACTGAATGAAAGGAGCTGGCATCTCACTCTCTTTGAATCTTCTTTATCATGCTAAGAGGAGCAGGAAAAAGCAAAAAATTTCAGAATTGCACCTTGCAATGCGGAGAAATTACTGTTTGTGCATTTACAATATTCATTGATTTTTGCCATTGAAAAACGTCCAGAAATGATTGAAGCTACTGACTGAATGAAAGGAGCTGGCATCTCACTCTCTTTGAATCTTCTTTATCATGCTAAGAGGAGCAGGAAAAAGCAAAAAATTTCAGAATTGCACCTTACAATGCGGAGAAATTACAGTTTGTGCATTTACAATATTCATTGATTTTTGCCATTGAAAAACGTCCAGAAATGATTGAAGCTACTGACTGAATGAAAGGAGCTGGCATCTCACTCTCTTTGAATCTTCTTTATCAAGTTAAGAGGAGCAGGAAAAAGCAAAAAATTTCAGAATTGCACCTTGCAATGCGGAGAAATTACTGTTTGTGCATTTACAATATTCATTGATTTTTGCCATTGAAAAACATGTTATTCATATACCAGAAATGTTTGAAGCTACTGACTGAATGAAAGGAGCTGGAACCTCACTCTCTTTGAATCTTCTTTATCATGCTAAGAGGAGCAGGAAAAAGCAAAAAATTTCAGAATTGCACCTTGCAATGCGGAGAAATTACTCTTTGTACATTTACAATATTCATTGATTTTTGCCATTGAAAAACGTCAGAAATGATTGAAGCTACTGACTGAATGAAAGGAGCTGGCATCTCACTCACTTTGAATCTTCTTTATCATGCTAAGAGGAGCAGGAAAAAGCAAAAAATTTCAGAATTGCACCTTGCAATGCGGAGAAATTACTGTTTGTGCATTTACAATATTCATTGATTTTTGCCATTGAAAAACATCCAGAAATGATTGAAGCTACTGACTGAATGAAAGGAGCTGGCATCTCACTCTCTTTGAATCTTCTTTATCATGCTAAGAGGAGCAGGAAAAAGCAAACAATTTCAGAATTGCGCCTTGCAATGCGGAGAAATTACTGTTTGTGCATTTACAAAATTCATTGATTTTTGCCATTGAAAAACATCATGTTATTCATTTACCAGAAATGATTGAAGCTACTGACTGAATGAAAGGAGCTGGCATCTCACTCTCTTTGAATCTTCTTTATCATGCTAAGAGGAGCAGGAAAAAGCAAAAAATTTCAGAATTGCACCTTGCAATGCGGAGAAATTACTGTTTGTGCATTTACAATATTCATTGATTTTTGCCATTGAAAAACGTCCAGAAATGATTGAAGCTACTGACTGAATGAAAGGAGCTGGCATCTCACTCTCTTTGAATGTTCTTTATCATGCTAAGAGGAGCGGGAAAAAGCAAAAAATTTCAGAATTGCACCTTGCAATGCGGAGAAATTACTGTTTGTGCATTTACAATATTCATTGATTTTTACCATTGAAAAACGTCCAGAAATGATTGAAGCTACTGACTGAATGAAAGTAGCTGGCATCTCACTCTCTTTGAATCTTCTTTATCATGCTAAGAGGAGCAGGAAAAAGCAAAAAATTTCAGACTTGCACCTTGCAATGCGGAGAAATTACTGTTTGTGCATTTACAATATTCATTGATTTTTGCCATTGAAAAACATCATGTTATTCATATACCAGAAATGTTTGAAGCTACTGACTGAATGAAAGGAGCTGGCATCTCACTCTCTTTGAATCTTCTTTATCATGCTAAGAGGAGCAGGAAAAAGCAAAAATTTTCAGAATTGCACCTTGCAATGCGAAGAAATTACTGTTTGTGCATTTACAATATTCATTGATTTTTGCCATTGAAAAACATCATGTTATTCATATACCAGAAATGTTTGAAGCTACTGACTGAATGAAAGGAGCTAGCATCTCACTCTCTTTGAATCTTCTTTATCATGCTAAGAGGAGCAGGAAAAAGCAAAAAATTTCAGAATTGCACCTTGCAATGCGGAGAAATTACTGTTTGTGCATTTACAATATTCATTGATTTTTGCCATTGAAAAACGTCCAGAAATGATTGAAGCTACTGACTGAATGAAAGGAGCTGGCATCTCACTCTCTTTGAATCTTCTTTATCATGCTAAGAGGAGCAGGAAAAAGCAAAAAATTTCAGAATTGCACCTTACAATGCGGAGAAATTACAGTTTGTGCATTTACAATATTCATTGATTTTTGCCATTGAAAAACGTCCAGAAATGATTGAAGCTACTGACTGAATGAAAGGAGCTGGCATCTCACTCTCTTTGAATCTTCTTTATCATGCTAAGAGGAGCAGGAAAAAGCAAAAAATTTCAGAATTGCACCTTGCAATGCGGAGAAATTACTGTTTGTGCATTTACAATATTCATTGATTTTTGCCATTGAAAAACGTCCAGAAATGATTGAAGCTACTGACTGAATGAAAGGAGCTGGCATCTCACTCTCTTTGAATTTTCTTTATCATGCTAAGAGGAGCAGGAAAAAGCAAAAAATTTCAGAATTGCACCTTGCAATGCGGAGAAATTACTGTTTGTGCATTTACAATATTCATTGATTTTTGCCATTGAAAAACATGTTATTCATATACCAGAAATGTTTGAAGCTACTGACTGAATGAAAGGAGCTGGCACCTCACTCTCTTTGAATCTTCTTTATCATGCTAAGAGGAGCAGGATAAAGCAAAAAATTTCAGAATTGCACCTTGCAATGCGGAGAAATTACTGTTTGTGCATTTACAATATTCATTGATTTTTGCCATTGAAAAAGGTCCAGAAATGATTGAAGCTACTGACTGAATGAAAGGAGCTGGCATCTCACTCTCTTTGAATCTTCTTTATCATGCTAAGAGGAGCTGGAAAAAGCAAAAAATTTCAGAATTGCACCTTGCAATGCGGAGAAATTACTGTTTGTGCATTTACAATATTCATTAATTTTTGCCATTGAAAAACATCATGTTATTCATATACCAGAAATGTTTGAAGCTACTGACTGAATGAAAGGAGCTGGCATCTCACTCTCTTTGAATCTTCTTTATCATGCTAAGAGGAGCAGGAAAAAGCCAAAAATTTCAGAATTGCACCTTGCAATGCGGAGAAATTACTGTTTGTGCATTTACAATATTCATTGATTTTTGCCATTGAAAAACGTCCAGAAATGATTGAAGCTACTGACTGAATGAAAGGAGCTGGCATCTCACTCTCTTTGAATCTTCTTTATCATGCTAAGAGGAGCAGGAAAAAGCAAAAAATTTCAGAATTGCACCTTGCAATGCGGAGAAATTACAGTTTGTGCATTTACAATATTCATTGATTTTTGCCATTGAAAAACGTCCAGAAATGATTGAAGCTACTGACTGAATGAAAGGAGCTGGCATCTCACTCTCTTTGAATCTTCTTTATCATGCTAAGAGGAGCAGGAAAAAGCAAAAAATTTCAGAATTGCTCCTTGCAATGCGGAGAAATTACTGTTTGTGCATTTACAATATTCATTGATTTTTGCCATTGAAAAACATGTTATTCATATACCAGAAATGTTTGAAGCTACTGACTGAATGAAAGGAGCTGGCACCTCACTCTCTTTGAATCTTCTTTATCATGCTAAGAGGAGCAGGAAAAAGCAAAAAATTTCAGAATTGCACCTTGCAATGCGGAGAAATTACTGTTTGTGCATTTACAATATTCATTGATTTTTGCCATTGAAAAACGTCCAGAAATGATTGAAGCTACTGACTGAATGAAAGGAGCTGGCATCTCACTCTCTTTGAATCTTCTTTATCATGCTAAGAGGAGCAGGAAAAAGCAAAAAATTTCAGAATTGCACCTTGCAATGCGGAGAAATTACTGTTTGTGCATTTACAATATTCATTGATTTTTGCCATTGAAAAACATCATGTTATTCATATACCAGAAATGATTGAAGCTACTGACTGAATGAAAGGAGCTGGCATCTCACTCTCTTTGAATCTTCTTTATCATGCTAAGAGGAGCAGGAAAATGTAAAAAATTTCAGAATTGCACCTTGCAATGCGGAGAAATTGCTGTTTGTGCATTTACAATATTCAATGATTTTTGCCATTGAAAAACGTCCAGAAATGATTGAAGCTACTGACTGAACGAAAGGAGCTGGCATCTCACTCTCTTTGAATCTTCTTTATCATGCTAAGAGGAGCAGGAAAAAGCAAAAAATTTCAGAATTGCACCTTGCAATGCGGAGAAATTACTGTTTGTGCATTTACAAT
Organism: Phyllobates terribilis; assembly: GCF_046119375.1. NCBI lineage: Eukaryota > Metazoa > Chordata > Amphibia > Anura > Dendrobatidae > Phyllobates > Phyllobates terribilis. The sequence goes on from NW_027364866.1 coordinate 145,717, forward strand.
ATTCATTGATTTTTGCCATTGAAAAACATCATGTTATTCATATACCAGAAATGTTTGAAGCTACTGACTGAATGAAAGGAGCTGGCATCTCACTCTCTTTGAATCTTCTTTATCATGCTAAGAGGAGCAGGAAAAAGCAAAAAATTTCAGAATTGCACCTTGCAATGCGGAGAAATTTCTGTTTGTGCATTTACAATATTCATTGATTTTTGCCATTGAAAAACGTCCAGAAATGATTGAAGCTACTGACTGAATGAAAGGAGCTGGCATCTCACTCTCTTTGAATCTTCTTTATCATGCTAAGGGGAGCAGGAAAAAGCAAAAAATTTCAGAATTGCACCTTGCAATGCGGAGAAATTACTGTTTGTGCATTTACAATATTCATTGATTTTTGCCATTGAAAAACGTCCAGAAATGATTGAAGCTACTGACTGAATGAAAGGAGCTGGCATCTCACTCTCTTTGAATCTTCTTTATCATGCTAAGAGGAGCAGGAAAAAGCAAAAAATTTCAGAATTGCACCTTACAATGCGGAGAAATTACAGTTTGTGCATTTACAATATTCATTGATTTTTGCCATTGAAAAACGTCCAGAAATGATTGAAGCTACTGACTGAATGAAAGGAGCTGGCATCTCACTCTCTTTGAATCTTCTTTATCATGCTAAGAGGAGCAGGAAAAAGCAAAAAATTTCAGAATTGCACCTTGCAATGCGGAGAAATTACTGTTTGTGCATTTACAATATTCATTGATTTTTGCCATTGAAAAACGTCCAGAAATGATTGAAGCTACTGACTGAATGAAAGGAGCTGGCATCTCACTCTCTTTGAATTTTCTTTATCATGCTAAGAGGAGCAGGAAAAAGCAAAAAATTTCAGAATTGCACCTTGCAATGCGGAGAAATTACAGTTTGTGCATTTACAATATTCATTGATTTTTGCCATTGAAAAACATGTTATTCATATACCAGAAATGTTTGAAGCTACTGACTGAATGAAAGGAGCTGGCACCTCACTCTCTTTGAATCTTCTTTATCATGCTAAGAGGAGCAGGAAAAAGCAAAAAATTTCAGAATTGCACCTTGCAATGCGGAGAAATTACTGTTTGTGCATTTACAATATTCATTGATTTTTGCCATTGAAAAATGTCCAGAAATGATTGAAGCTACTGACTGAATGAAAGGAGCTGGCATCTCACTCTCTTTGAATCTTCTTTATCATGCTAAGAGGAGCAGGAAAAAGCAAAAAATTTCAGAATTGCACGTTGCAATGCGGAGAAATTACTGTTTGTGCATTTACAATATTCATTGATTTTTGCCATTGAAAAACATCATGTTATTCATATACCAGAAATGTTTGAAGCTACTGATTGAATGAAAGGAGCTGGCATCTCACTCTCTTTGAATCTTCTTTATCATGCTAAGAGGAGCAGGAAAAAGCAAAAAATTTCAGAATTGCACCTTGCAATGCGGAGAAATTACTGTTTGTGCATTTACAATATTCATTGATTTTTGCCATTGAAAAACGTCCAGAAATGATTGAAGCTACTGACTGAATGAAAAGAGCTGGCATCTCACTCTCTTTGAATCTTCTTTATCATGCTAAGAGGAGCAGGAAAAAGCAAAAAATTTCAGAATTGCACCTTGCAATGCGGAGAAATTACAGTTTGTGCATTTACAATATTCATTGATTTTTGCCATTGAAAAACGTCCAGAAATGATTGAAGCTACTGACTGAATGAAAGGAGCTGGCATCTCACTCTCTTTGAATCTTCTTTATCATGCTAAGAGGAGCAGGAAAAAGCAAAAAATTTCAGAATTGCTCCTTGCAATGCGGAGAAATTACTGTTTGTGCATTTACAATATTCATTGATTTTTGCCATTGAAAAACATGTTATTCATATACCAGAAATGTTTGAAGCTACTGACTGAATGAAAGGAGCTGGCACCTCACTCTCTTTGAATCTTCTTTATCATGCTAAGAGGAGCAGGGAAAAGCAAAAATTTCAGAATTGCACCTTGCAATGCGGAGAAATTACTGTTTGTGCATTTACAATATTCATTGATTTTTGCCATTGAAAAACGTCCAGAAATGATTGAATCTACTGACTGAATGAAAGGAGCTAGCATCTCACTCTCTTTGAATCTTCTTTATCATGCTAAGAGGAGCAGGAAAAAGCAAAAAATTTCAGAATTGCACCTTGCAATGCGGAGAAATTACTGTTTGTGCATTTACAATATTCATTGATTTTTGCCATTGAAAAACGTCCAGAAATGATTGAAGCTACTGACTGAATGAAAGGAGCTGGCATCTCACTCTCTTTGAATCTTCTTTATCATGCTAAGAGGAGCAGGAAAAAGCAAAAAATTTCAGAATTGCACCTTGCAATGCGGAGAAATTACTGTTTGTGCATTTACAATATTCATTGATTTTTGCCATTGAAAAACGTCCAGAAATGATTGAAGCTACTGACTGAATGAAAGGAGCTGGCATCTCACTCTCTTTGAATCTTCTTTATCATGCTAAGAGGAGCAGGAAAAAGCAAAAAATTTCAGAATTGCACCTTGCAATGCGGAGAAATAACTGTTTGTGCATTTACAATATTCATTGATTTTTGCCATTGAAAAACGTTATTCATATACCAGAAATGTTTGAAGCTACTGACTGAATGAAAGGAGCTGGCACCTCACTCTCTTTGAATCTTCTTTATCATGCTAAGAGGAGCAGGAATAAGCAAAAAATTTCAGAATTGCACCTTGCAATGCGGAAAAATTACTGTTTGTGCATTTACAATATTCATTGATTTTTGCCATTGAAAAACGTCCAGAAATGATTGAAGCTACTGACTGAATGAAAGGAGCTGGCATCTCACTCTCTTTGAATCTTCTTTATCATGCTAAGAGGAGCAGGAAAAAGCAAAAAATTTCAGAATTGCACCTTGCAATGCGGAGAAATTACTGTTTGTGCATTTACAATATTCATTGATTTTTGCCATTGAAAAACGTCCAGAAATGATTGAAGCTACTGACTGATTGAAAGGAGCTGGCATCTCACTCTCTTTGAATCTTCTTTATCATGCTAAGAGGAGCAGGAAAAAGCAAAAAATTTCAGAATTGCGCCTTGCAATGCGGAGAAATTACTGTTTGTGCATTTACAAAATTCATTGATTTTTGCCATTGAAAAACATCATGTTATTCATTTACCAGAAATGATTGAAGCTACTGACTGAATGTAAGGAGCTGGCATCTCACTCTCTTTGAATCTTCTTTATCATGCTAAGAGGAGCAGGAAAAAGCAAAAAATTTCAGAATTGCACCTTGCAATGCGGAGAAATTACTGTTTGTGCATTTACAATATTCATTGATTTTTGCCATTGAAAAACGTCCAGAAATGATTGAAGCTACTGACTGAATGAAAGGAGCTGGCATCTCACTCTCTTTGAATCTTCTTTATCATGCTAAGAGGAGCAGGAAAAAGCAAAAAATTTCAGAATTGCACCTTGCAATGCGGAGAAATTACTGTTTGTGCATTTACAATATTCATTGATTTTTGCCATTGAAAAACATCATGTTATTCATATACCAGAAATGTTTGAAGCTACTGATTGAATGAAAGGAGCTGGCATCTCACTCTCTTTGAATCTTCTTTATCATGCTAAGAGGAGCAGGAAAAAGCAAAAAATTTCAGAATTGCACCTTGCAATGCGGAGAAATTACTGTTTGTGCATTTACAATATTCATTGATTTTTGCCATTGAAAAACGTCCAGAAATGATTGAAGCTACTGACTGAATGAAAAGAGCTGGCATCTCACTCTCTTTGAATCTTCTTTATCATGCTAAGAGGAGCAGGAAAAAGCAAAAAATTTCAGAATTGCACCTTGCAATGCGGAGAAATTACAGTTTGTGCATTTACAATATTCATTGATTTTTGCCATTGAAAAACGTCCAGAAATGATTGAAGCTACTGACTGAATGAAAGGAGCTGGCATCTCACTCTCTTTGAATCTTCTTTATCATGCTAAGAGGAGCAGGAAAAAGCAAAAAATTTCAGAATTGCTCCTTGCAATGCGGAGAAATTACTGTTTGTGCATTTACAATATTCATTGATTTTTGCCATTGAAAAACATGTTATTCATATACCAGAAATGTTTGAAGCTACTGACTGAATGAAAGGAGCTGGCACCTCACTCTCTTTGAATCTTCTTTATCATGCTAAGAGGAGCAGGAAAAAGCAAAAATTTCAGAATTGCACCTTGCAATGCGGAGAAATTACTGTTTGTGCATTTACAATATTCAATGATTTTTGCCATTGAAAAACGTCCAGAAATGATTGAAGCTACTGACTGAATGAAAGGAGCTGGCATCTCACTCTCTTTGAATCTTCTTTATCATGCTAAGAGGAGCAGGAAAAAGCAAAAAATTTCAGAATTGCACCTTGCAATCCGGAGAAATTACTGTTTGTGCATTTACAATATTCATTGATTTTTGCCATTGAAAAACGTCCAGAAATGATTGAAGCTACTGACTGAATGAAAGGAGCTGGCATCTCACTCTCTTTGAATCTTCTTTATCATTCTAAGAGGAGCAGGAAAAAGCAAAAAATTTCAGAATTGCACCTTGCAATGCGGAGAAATTACTGTTTGTGCATTTACAATATTCATTGATTTTTGCCATTGAAAAACGTCCAGAAATGATTGAAGCTACTGACTGAATGAAAGGAGCTGGCATCTCACTCTCTTTGAATCTTCTTTATCATGCTAAGAGGAGCAGGAAAAAGCAAAAAATTTCAGAATTGCACCTTGCAATGCGGAGAAATAACTGTTTGTGCATTTACAATATTCATTGATTTGTGCCATTGAAAAACGTTATTCATATACCAGAAATGTTTGAAGCTACTGACTGAATGAAAGGAGCTGGCACCTCACTCTCTTTGAATCTTCTTTATCATGCTAAGAGGAGCAGGAATAAGCAAAAAATTTCAGAATTGCACCTTGCAATGCGGAAAAATTACTGTTTGTGCATTTACAATATTCATTGATTTTTGCCATTGAAAAACGTCCAGAAATGATTGAAGCTACTGACTGAATGAAAGGAGCTGGCATCTCACTCTCTTTGAATCTTCTTTATCATGCTAAGAGGAGCAGGAAAAAGCATAAAATTTCAGAATTGCACCTTGCAATGCGGAGAAATTACTGTTTGTGCATTTACAATATTCATTGATTTTTGCCATTGAAAAACGTCCAGAAATGATTGAAGCTACTGACTGATTGAAAGGAGCTGGCATCTCACTCTCTTTGAATCTTCTTTATCATGCTAAGAGGAGCAGGAAAAAGCAAAAAATTTCAGAATTGCGCCTTGCAATGCGGAGAAATTACTGTTTGTGCATTTACAAAATTCATTGATTTTTGCCATTGAAAAACATCATGTTATTCATTTACCAGAAATGATTGAAGCTACTGACTGAATGTAAGGAGCTGGCATCTCACTCTCTTTGAATCTTCTTTATCATGCTAAGAGGAGCAGGAAAAAGCAAAAAATTTCAGAATTGCACCTTGCAATGCGGAGAAATTACTGTTTGTGCATTTACAATATTCGTTGATTTTTGCCATTGAAAAACGTCCAGAAATGATTGAAGCTACTGACTGAATGAAAGGAGCTGGCATCTCACTCTCTTTGAATCTTCTTTATCATGCTAAGAGGAGCAGGAAAAAGCAAAAAATTTCAGAATTGCACCTTGCAATGCGGAGAAATTACTGTTTGTGCATTTACAATATTCATTGATTTTTGCCATTGAAAAACATCATGTTATTCATATACCAGAAATGATTGAAGCTACTGACTGAATGAAAGGAGCTGGCATCTCACTCTCTTTGAATCTTCTTTATCATGCTAAGAGGAGCAGGAAAAAGTAAAAAATTTCAGAATTGCACCTTGCAATGCGGAGAAATTACTGTTTGTGCATTTACAATATTCAATGATTTTTGCCATTGAAAAACGTCCAGAAATGATTGAAGCTACTGACTGAACGAAAGGAGCTGGCGTCTCACTCTCTTTGAATCTTCTTTATCATGCTAAGAGGAGCAGGAAAAAGCAAAAAATTTCAGAATTGCACCTTGCAATGCGGAGAAATTACTGTTTGTGCATTTACAATATTCATTGATTTTTGCCATTGAAAAACATCATGTTATTCATATACCAGAAATGTTTGAAGCTACTGACTGAATGAAAGGAGCTGGCATCTCACTCTCTTTGAATCTTTTTTATCATGCTAAGAGGAGCAGGAAAAAGCAAAAAATTTCAGAATTGCACCTTGCAATGCGGAGAAATTACTGTTTGTGCATTTACAATATTCATTGATTTTTGCCATTGAAAAACGTCCAGAAATGATTGAAGCTACTGACTGAATGAAAGGAGCTGGCATCTCACTCTCTTTGAATCTTCTTTATCATGCTAATAGGAGCAGGAAAAAGCAAAAAATTTCAGAATTGCACCTTGCAATGCGGAGAAATTACTGTTTGTGCATTTACAATATTCATTGATTTTTGCCATTGAAAAACGTCCAGAAATGATTGAAGCTACTGACTGAATGAAAGGAGCTGGCATCTCACTCTCTTTGAATCTTCTTTATCATGCTAAGAGGAGCAGGAAAAAGCAAAAAATTTCAGAATTGCACCTTGCAATGCGGAGAAATTACTGTTTGTGCATTTACAATATTCATTGATTTTTGCCATTGAAAAACATCATGTTATTCATATACCAGAAATGATTGAAGCTACTGACTGAATGAAAGGAGCTGGCATCTCACTCTCTTTGAATCTTCTTTATCATGCTAAGAGGAGCAGGAAAAAGCAAAAAATTTCAGAATTGCACCTTGCAATGCGGAGAAATTACTGTTTGTGCATTTACAATATTCATTGATTTTTGCAATTGAAAAACGTCCAGAAATGATTGAAGCTACTGACTGAATGAAAGGAGCTGGCTTCTCACTCTCTTTGAATCTTCTTTATCATGCTAAGAGGAGCAGGAAAAAGCAAAAAATTTCAGAATTGCACCTTGCAATGCGGAGAAATTACTGTTTGTGCATTTACAATATTCATTGATTTTTGCCATTGAAAAACGTCCAGAAATGATTGAAGCTAATGACTGAATGAAAGGAGCTGGCATCTCACTCTCTTTGAATCTTGTTTATCATGCTAAGAGGAGCAGGAAAAAGCAAAAAATTTCAGAATTGCACCTTGCAATGCGGAGAAATTACTGTTTGTGCATTTAGAATATTCATTGATTTTTGCCATTGAAAAACGTCCAGAAATGATTGAAGCTACTGACTGAATGAAAGGAGCTGGCATCTCACTCTCTTTGAATCTTCTTTATCATGCTAAGAGGAGCAGGAAAAAGCAAAAAATCTCAGAATTGCACCTTGCAATGCGGAGAAATTACTGTTTGTGCATTTACAATATTCATTGATTTTTGCCATTGAAAAACATCATGTTATTCATATACCAGAAATGATTGAAGCTACTGACTGAATGAAAGGAGCTGGCATCTCACTCTCTTTGAATCTTCTTTATCATGCTAAGAGGAGCAGGAAAAAGTAAAAAATTTCAGAATTGCACCTTGCAATGCGGAGAAATTACTGTTTGTGCATTTACAATATTCAATGATTTTTGCCATTGAAAAACGTCCAGAAATGATTGAAGCTACTGACTGAATGAAAGGAGCTGGCATCTCACTCTCTTTGAATCTTCTTTATCATGCTAAGAGGAGCAGGATAAAGCAAAAAATTTCAGAATTGCACCTTGCAATGCGGAGAAATTACTGTTTGTGCATTTACAATATTCATTGATTTTTGCCATTGAAAAACATCATGTTATTCATATACCAGAAATGTTTGAAGCTACTGACTGAATGAAAGGAGCTGGCATCTCACTCTCCTTGAATCTTCTTTATCATGCTAAGAGGAGCAGGAAAAAGCAAAAAATTTCAGAATTGCACCTTGCAATGCGGAGAAATTACTGTTTGTGCATTTACAATATTCATTGATTTTTGCCATTGAAAAACATCATGTTATTCATATACCAGAAATGTTTGAAGCTACTGACTGAATGAAAGGAGCTGGCATCTCACTCTCTTTGAATGTTCTTTATCATGCTAAGAGGAGCAGGAAAAAGCAAAAAATTTCAGAATTGCGCCTTGCAATGCGGAGAAATTACTGTTTGTGCATTTACAATATTCATTGATTTTTGCCATTGAAAAACATCACGTTATTCATATACCAGAAATGATTGAAGCTACTGACTGAATGAAAGGAGCTGGCATCTCACTCTCTTTGAATCTTCTTTATCATGCTAAGAGGAGCAGGAAAAAGCAAAAAATTTCAGAGTTGCACCTTGCAATGCGGAGAAATTACTGTTTGTGCATTTACAATATTCATTGATTTTTGCAATTGAAAAACGTCCAGAAATGATTGAAGCTACTGACTGAATGAAAGGAGCTGGCATCTCACTCTCTTTGAATCTTCTTTATCATGCTAAGAGGAGCAGGAAAAAGCAAAAAATTTCAGAATTGCACCTTGCAATGCGGAGAAATTACTGTTTGTGCATTTACAATATTCATTGATTTTTGCCATTGAAAAACATCATGTTATTCATATACCAGGAATGTTTGAAGCTACTGACTGAATGAAAGGAGCTGGCATCTCACTCTCTTTGAATCTTCTTTATCATGCTAAGAGGAGCAGGAAAAAGCAAAAAATTTCAGAATTGCACCTTGCAATGCGGAGAAATTACTGTTTGTGCATTTACAATATTCATTGATTTTTGCCATTGAAAAACGTCCAGAAATGATTGAAGCTACTGACTGAATGAAAGGAGTTGGCATCTCACTCTCTTTTAATCTTGTTTATCATGCTAAGAGGAGCAGGAAAAAGCAAAAAATTTCAGAATTGCACCTTGCAATGCGGAGAAATTACTGTTTGTGCATTTACAATATTCATTGATTTTTGCCATTGAAAAACGTCCAGAAATGATTGAAGCTACTGACTGAATGAAAGGAGCTGGCATCTCACTCTCTTTGAATCTTCTTTATCATGCTAAGAGGAGCAGGAAAAAGCAAAAAATTTCAGAATTGCACCTTGCAATGCGGAGAAATTACTGTTTGTGCATTTACAATATTCATTGATTTTTGCCATTGAAAAACATCATGTTATTCATATACCAGAAATGATTGAAGCTACTGACTGAATGAAAGGAGCTGGCATCTCACTCTCTTTGAATCTTCTTTATCATGCTAAGAGGAGCAGGAAAAAGTAAAAAATTTCAGAATTGCACCTTGCAATGCGGAGAAATTACTGTTTGTGCATTTACAATATTCAATGATTTTTGCCATTGAAAAACGTCCAGAAATGATTGAAGCTACTGACTGAATGAAAGGAGCTGGCATCTCACTCTCTTTGAATCTTCTTTATCATGCTAAGAGGAGCAGGAAAAAGCAAAAAATTTCAGAATTGCACCTTGCAATGCGGAGAAATTACTGTTTGTGCATTTACAATATTCATTGATTTTTGCCATTGAAAAACATCATGTTATTCATATACCAGAAATGATTGAAGCTACTGACTGAATGAAAGGAGCTGGCATCTCACTCTCTTTGAATCTTCTTTATCATGCTAAGAGGAGCAGGAAAAAGTAAAAAATTTCAGAATTGCACCTTGCAATGCGGAGAAATTACTGTTTGTGCATTTACAATATTCAATGATTTTTGCCTTTGAAAAACGTCCAGAAATGATTGAAGCTACTGACTGAACGAAAGGAGCTGGCATCTCACTCTCTTTGAATTTTCTTTATCATGCTAAGAGGAGCAGGAAAAAGCAAAAAATTTCAGAATTGCACCTTGCAATGCGGAGAAATTACTGTTTGTGCATTTACAATATTCATTGATTTTTGCCATTGAAAAACATCATGTTATTCATATACCAGAAATGATTGATGCTACTGACTGAATGAAAGGAGCTGGCATCTCACTCTCTTTGAATCTTCCTTATCATGCTAAGAGGAGCAGGAAAAAGCAAAAAATTTCAGAATTGCACCTTGCAATGCGGAGAAATTACTGTTTGTGCATTTACAATATTCATTGATTTTTGCCATTGAAAAACATCATGTTATTCATATACCAGAAATGTTTGAAGCTACTGACTGAATGAAAGGAGCTGGCATCTCACTCTCTTTGAATCTTCTTTATCATGCTAAGAGGAGCAGGAAAAAGCAAAAAATTTCAGAATTGCACCTTGCAATGCGGAGAAATTACTGTTTGTGCATTTACAATATTCATTGATTTTTGCAATTGAAAAACGTCCAGAAATGATTGAAGCTACTGACTGAATGAAAGGAGCTGGCATCTCACTCTCTTTGAATCTTCTTTATCATGCTAAGAGGAGCAGGAAAAAGCAAAAAATTTCAGAATTGCACCTTGCAATGCGGAGAAATTACTGTTTGTGCATTTACAATATTCATTGATTTTTGCCATTGAAAAACATTATGTTATTCATATACCAGGAATGTTTGAAGCTACTGACTGAATGAAAGGAGCTGGCATCTCACTCTCTTTGAATCTTCTTTATCATGCTAAGAGGAGCAGGAAAAAGTAAAAAATTTCAGAATTGCACCTTGCAATGCGGAGAAATTACTGTTTGTGCATTTACAATATTCATTGATTTTTGCCATTGAAAAACGTCCAGAAATGATTGAAGCTACTGACTGAATGAAAGGAGCTGGCATCTCACTCTCTTTGAATCTTGTTTATCATGCTAAGAGGAGCAGGAAAAAGCAAAAAATTTCAGAATTGCACCTTGCAATGCGAAGAAATTACTGTTTGTGCATTTACAATATTCATTGATGTTTGCCATTGAAAAACGTCCAGAAATGATTGAAGCTACTGACTGAATGAAAGGAGCTGGCATCTCACTTTCTTTGAATCTTCTTTATTATGCTAAGAGGAGCAGGAAAAAGCAAAAAATTTCAGAATTGCACCTTGCAATGCGGAGAAATTACTGTTTGTGCATTTACAATATTCATTGATTTTTGCCATTGAAAAACATCATGTTATTCATATACCAGAAATGATTGAAGCTACTGACTGAATGAAAGGAGCTGGCATCTCACTCTCTTTGAATCTTCTTTATCATGCTAAGAGGAGCAGGAAAAAGTAAAAAATTTCAGAATTGCACCTTGCAATGCGGAGAAATTACTGTTTGTGCATTTACAATATTCAATGATTTTTGCCATTGAAAAACGTCCAGAAATGATTGAAGCTACTGACTGAATGAAAGGAGCTGGCATCTCACTCTCTTTGAATCTTCTTTATCATGCTAAGAGGAGCAGGAAAAAGCAAAAAACTTCAGAATTGCACCTTGCAATGCGGAGAAATTACTGTTTGTGCATTTACAATATTCATTGATTTTTGCCATTGAAAAACATCATGTTATTCATATACCAGAAATGATTGAAGCTACTGACTGAATGAAAGGAGCTGGCATCTCACTCTCTTTGAATCTTCTTTATCATGCTAAGAGGAGCAGGAAAAAGTAAAAAATTTCAGAATTGCACCTTGCAATGCGGAGAAATTACTGTTTGTGCATTTACAATATTCAATGATTTTTGCCTTTGAAAAACGTCCAGAAATGATTGAAGCTACTGACTGAACGAAAGGAGCTGGCATCTCACTCTCTTTGAATCTTCTTTATCATGCTAAGAGGAGCAGGAAAAAGCAAAAAATTTCAGAATTGCACCTTGCAATGCGGAGAAATTACTGTTTGTGCATTTACAATATTCATTGATTTTTGCCATTGAAAAACATCATGTTATTCATATACCAGAAATGTTTGAAGCTACTGACTGAATGAAAGGAGCTGGCATCTCACTCTCTTTGAATCTTCTTTATCATGCTAAGAGGAGCAGGAAAAAGCAAAAAATTTCAGAATTGCACCTTGCAATGCGGAGAAATTACTGTTTGTGCATTTACAATATTCATTGATTTTTGCCATTGAAAAACGTCCAGAAATGATTGAAGCTACTGACTGAATGAAAGGAGCTGGCATCTCACTCTGAATTTTCTTTATCATGCTAAGAGGAGCAGGAAAAAGCAAAAAATTTCAGAATTGCACCTTGCAATGCGGAGAAATTACTGTTTGTGCATTTACAATATTCATTGATTTTTGCCATTGAAAAACGTCCAGAAATGATTGAAGCTACTGACTGAATGAAAGGAGCTGGCATCTCACTCTCTTTGAATCTTCTTTATCATGCTAAGAGGAGCAGGAAAAAGCAAAAAATTTCAGAATTGCACCTTGCAATGCGGAGAAATTACTGTTTGTGCATTTACAATATTCATTGATTTTTGACATTGAAAAACATCATGTTATTCATATACCAGAAATGATTGAAGCTACTGACTGAATGAAAGGAGCTGGCATCTCACTCTCTTTGAATCTTATTTATCATGCTAAGAGGAGCAGGAAAAAGTAAAAAATTTCAGAATTGCACCTTGCAATGCGGAGAAATTACTGTTTGTGCATTTACAATATTCAATGATTTTTGCCATTGAAAAACGTCCCGAAATGATTGAAGCTACTGACTGAATGAAAGGAGCTGGCATCTCACTCTCTTTGAATCTTCTTTACCATGCTAAGAGGAGCAGGAAAAAGCAAAAAACTTCAGAATTGCACCTTGCAATGCGGAGAAATTACTGTTTGTGCATTTACAATATTCATTGATTTTTGCCATTGAAAAACATCATGTTATTCATATACCAGAAATGATTGAAGCTACTGACTGAATAAAAGGAGCTGGCATCTCACTCTCTTTGAATCTTCTTTATCATGCTAAGAGGAGCAGGAAAAAGTAAAAAATTTCAGAATTGCACCTTGCAATGCGGAGAAATTACTGTTTGTGCATTTACAATATTCAATGATTTTTGCCTTTGAAAAACGTCCAGAAATGATTGAAGCTACTGACTGAACGAAAGGAGCTGGCATCTCACTCTCTTTGAATCTTCTTTATCATGCTAAGAGGAGCAGGAAAAAGCAAAAAATTTCAGAATTGCACCTTGCAATGCGGAGAAATTACTGTTTGTGCATTTACAATATTCATTGATTTTTGCCATTGAAAAACGTCCAGAAATGATTGAAGCTACTGACTGAATGAAAGCAGCTGGCATCTCACTCTGAATTTTCTTTATCATGCTAAGAGGAGCAGGAAAAAGCAAAAAATTTCAGAATTGCACCTTGCAATGCGGAGAAATTACTGTTTGTGCATTTACAATATTCATTGATTTTTGCCATTGAAAAACGTCCAGAAATGATTGAAGCTACTGACTGAATGAAAGGAGCTGGCATCTCACTCTCTTTGAATCGTCTTTATCATGCTAAGAGGAGCAGGAAAAAGCAAAAAATTTCAGAATTGCACCTTGCAATGCGGAGAAATTACTGTTTGTGCATTTACAATATTCATTGATTTTTGCCATTGAAAAACATCATGTTATTCATATACCAGAAATGTTTGAAGCTACTGACTGAATGAAAGGAGCTGGCATCTCACTCTCTTTGAATCTTCTTTATCATGCTAAGAGGAGCAGGAAAAAGCAAAAAATTTCAGAATTGCACCTTGCAATGCGGAGAAATTACTGTTTGTGCATTTACAATATTCATTGATTTTTGCCATTGAAAAACATCATGTTATTCATATACCAGAAATGTTTGAAGCTACTGACTGAATGAAAGGAGCTGGCATCTCACTCTCTTTGAATCTTCTTTATCATGCTTGGATTAGCAGGAAAAAGCAAAAAATTTCAGAATTGCACCTTGCAATGTGGAGATATTACTGTTTGTGCATTTACAATATTCATTGATTTTTGCCATTGAAAAACATGTTTTTCATATACCAGAAATGTTTGAAGCTACTGACTGAATGAAAGGAGCTGGCATCTCACTCTCTTTGAATCTTCTTTATCATGCTAGGATTAACAGGAAAAAGCAAAAAATTTCAGAATTGCACCTTGCAATGTGGAGATATTACTGTTTGTGCATTTACAATATTCATTGATTTTTGCCATTGAAAAACGTCCAGAAATGATTGAAGGTACTGACTGAATGAAAGCAGCTGGCATCTCACTCTGAATTTTCTTTATCATGCTAAGAGGAGCAGGAAAAAGCAAAAAATTTCAGAATTGCACCTTGCAATGCGGAGAAATTACTGTTTGTGCATTTACAATATTCATTGATTTTTGCCATTGAAAAACGTCCAGAAATGATTGAAGCTACTGACTGAATGAAAGGAGCTGGCATCTCACTCTCTTTGAATCTTCTTTATCATGCTAAGAGGAGCAGGAAAAAGCAAAAAATTTCAGAATTGCACCTTGCAATGCGGAGAAATTACTGTTTGTGCATTTACAATATTCATTGATTTTTGCCATTGAAAAACATCATGTTATTCATATACCAGAAATGTTTGAAGCTACTGACTGAATGAAAGGAGCTGGCATCTCACTCTCTTTGAATCTTCTTTATCATGCTAAGAGGAGCATGAAAAAGCAAAAAATTTCAGAATTGCACCTTGCAATGCGGAGAAATTACTGTTTGTGCATTTACAATATTCATTGATTTTTGCCATTGAAAAACATCATGTTATTCATATACCAGAAATGTTTGAAGCTACTGACTGAATGAAAGGAGCTGGCATCTCACTCTCTTTGAATCTTCTTTATCATGCATGGATTAGCAGGAAAAAGCAAAAAATTTCAGAATTGCACCTTGCAATGTGGAGATATTACTGTTTGTGCATTTACAATATTCATTGATTTTTGCCATTGAAAAACATGTTTTTCATATACCAGAAATGTTTGAAGCTACTGACTGAATGAAAGGAGCTGGCATCTCACTCTCTTTGAATCTTCTTTATCATGCTAGGATTAGCAGGAAAAAGCAAAAAATTTCAGAATTGCACCTTGCAATGTGGAGATATTACTGTTTGTGCATTTACAATATTCATTGATTTTTGCCATTGAAAAACATGTTTTTCATATACCAGAAATGTTTGAAGCTACTGACTGAATGAAAGGAGCTGGCATCTCACTCTCTTTGAATCTTCTTTATCATGCTAGGATTAACAGGAAAAAGCAAAAAATTTCAGAATTGCACCTTGCAATGTGGAGATATTACTGTTTGTGCATTTACAATATTCATTGATTTTTGCCATTGAAAAACGTCCAGAAATGTTTGAAGCTACTGACTGAATGAAAGGAGCTGGCATCTCACTCTCTTTGAATCTTCTTTATCATGCTAGGATTAGCAGGAAAAAGCAAAAAATTTCAGAATTGCACCTTGCAATGTGGAGATATTGCTGTTTGTGCATTTACAATATTCATTGATTTTTGCCATTGAAAAACATGTTTTTCATATACAAGACATGTTTGAAGCTACTGACTGAATGAAAGGAGCTGGCATCTCACTCTCTTTGAATCTTCTTTATCATGCTAGGATTAGCAGGAAAAAGCAAAAAATTTCAGAATTGCACCTTGCAATGTGGAGATATTACTGTTTGTGCATTTACAATATTCATTGATTTTTGCCATTGAAAAACGTCCAGAAATGTTTGAAGCTACTGACTGAATGAAAGGAGCTGGCATCTCACTCTCTTTGAATCTTCTTTATCATGCTAGGATTAGCAGGAAAAAGCAAAAAATTTCAGAATTGCACCTTGCAATGTGGAGATATTACTGTTTGTGCATTTACAATATTCATTGATTTTTGCCATTGAAAAACATGTTTTTCATATACCAGAAATGTTTGAAGCTACTGACGGAATGAAAGGAGCTGGCATCTCACTCTCTTTGAATCTTCTTTATCATGCTAGGATTAGCAGGAAAAAGCAAAAAATTTCAGAATTGCACCTTGCAATGTGGAGATATTACTGTTTGTGCATTTACAATATTCATTGATTTTTGCCATTGAAAAACATGTTTTTCATATACCAGAAATGTTTGAAGCTACTGACTGAATGAAAGGAGCTGGCATCTCACTGTCTTTGAATCTTCTTTATCATGCTAGGATTAACAGGAAAAAGCAAAAAATTTCAGAATTGCACCTTGCAATGTGGAGATATTACTGTTTGTGCATTTACAATATTCATTGATTTTGCCATTGAAAAACGTCCAGAAATGTTTGAAGCTACTGACTGAATGAAAGGAGCTGGCATCTCACTCTCTTTAAATCTTCTTTATCATGCTAGGATTAGCAGGAAAAAGCAAAAAAATTTCAGAATTGCACCTTGCAATGTGGAGATATTACTGTTTGTGCATTTACAATATTCATTGATTTTTGCCATTGAAAAACATGTTTTTCATATACCAGAAATGTTTGAAGCTACTGACTGAATGAAAGGAGCTGGCATCTCACTCTCTTTGAATCTTCTTTATCATGCTAGGATAAGCAGGAAAAAGCAAAAAATTTCAGAATTGCACCTTGCAATGTGGAGATATTACTGTTTGTGCATTTACAATATTCATTGATTTTTGCCATTGAAAAACATGTTTTTCATATACCAGAAATGTTTGAAGCTACTGACTTGAATGAAAGGAGCTGGCATCTCACTCTCTTTGAATCTTCTTTATCATGCTAGGATTAACAGGAAAAAGCAAAAAATTTCAGAATTGCACCTTGCAATGTGGAGATATTACTGTTTGTGCATTTACAATATTCATTGATTTTTGCCATTGAAAAACGTCCAGAAATGTTTGAAGCTACTGACTGAATGAAAGGAGCTGGTATCTCACTCTCTTTGAATCTTCTTTATCATGCTAGGATTAGCAGGAAAAAGCAAAAAATTTCAGAATTGCACCTTGCAATGTGGAGATATTACTGTTTGTGCATTTACAATATTCATTGATTTTTGCCATTGAAAAACATGTTTTTCATATACAAGAAATGTTTGAAGCTACTGACTGAATGAAAGGAGCTGGCATCTCACTCTCTTTGAATCTTCTTTATCATGCTAGGATTAGCAGGAAAAAGCAAAAAATTTCAGAATTGCACCTTGCAATGTGGAGATATTACTGTTTGTGCATTTACAATATTCATTGATTTTTGCCATTGAAAAACGTCCAGAAATGTTTGAAGCTACTGACTGAATGAAATTAGCTGGCATCTCACTCTCTTTGAATCTTCTTTATCATGCTAGGATTAGCAGGAAAAAGCAAAAAATTTCAGAATTGCACCTTGCAATGTGGAGATATTACTGTTTGTGCATTTACAATATTCATTGATTTTGCCATTGAAAAACGTCCAGAAATGTTTGAAGCTACTGACTGAATGAAAGGAGCTGGCATCTCACTCTCTTTGAATCTTCTTTATCATGCTAGGATTAGCAGGAAAAAGCAAAAAATTTCAGAATTGCACCTTGCAATGTGGAGATATTACTGTTTGTGCATTTACAATATTCATTGATTTTTGCCATTGAAAAACATGTTTTTCATATACCAGAAATGTTTGAAGCTACTGACGGAATGAAAGGAGCTGGCATCTCACTCTCTTTGAATCTTCTTTATCATGCTAGGATTAGCAGGAAAAAGCAAAAAATTTCAGAATTGCACCTTGCAATGTGGAGATATTACTGTTTGTGCATTTACAATATTCATTGATTTTTGCCATTGAAAAACATGTTTTTCATATACCAGAAATGTTTGAAGCTACTGACTGAATGAAAGGAGCTGGCATCTCACTGTCTTTGAATCTTCTTTATCATGCTAGGATTAACAGGAAAAAGCAAAAAATTTCAGTATTGCACCTTGCAATGTGGAGATATTACTGTTTGTGCATTTACAATATTCATTGATTTTGCCATTGAAAAACGTCCAGAAATGTTTGAAGCTACTGACTGAATGAAAGGAGCTGGCATCTCACTCTCTTTGAATCTTCTTTATCATGCTAGGATAAGCAGGAAAAAGCAAAAAATTTCAGAATTGCACCTTGCAATGTGGAGATATTACTGTTTGTGCATTTACAATATTCATTGATTTTTGCCATTGAAAAACATGTTTTTCATATACCAGAAATGTTTGAAGCTACTGACGGAATGAAAGGAGCTGGCATCCCACTCTCTTTGAATCTTCTTTATCATGCTAGGATTAGCAGGAAAAAGCAAAAAATTTCAGAATTGCACCTTGCAATGTGGAGATATTACTGTTTGTGCATTTACAATATTCATTGATTTTTGCCATTGAAAAACATGTTTTTCATATACCAGAAATGTTTGAAGCTACTGACTGAATGAAAGGAGCTGGCATCTCACTGTCTTTGAATCTTCTTTATCATGCTAGGATTAACAGGAAAAAGCAAAAAATTTCAGAATTGCACCTTGCAATGTGGAGATATTACTGTTTGTGCATTTACAATATTCATTGATTTTGCCATTGAAAAACGTCCAGAAATGTTTGAAGCTACTGACTGAATGAAAGGAGCTGGCATCTCACTCTCTTTGAATCTTCTTTATCATGCTAGGATTAGCAGGAAAAAGCAAAAAAATTTCAGAATTGCACCTTGCAATGTGGAGATATTACTGTTTGTGCATTTACAATATTCATTGATTTTTGCCATTGAAAAACATGTTTTTCATATACCAGAAATGTTTGAAGCTACTGACTGAATGAAAGGAGCTGGCATCTCACTCCCTTTGAATCTTCTTTATCATGCTAGGATTAGCAGGAAAAAGCAAAAAATTTCAGAATTGCACCTTGCAATGTGGAGATATTACTGTTTGTGCATTTACAATATTCATTGATTTTTGCCATTGAAAAACATGTTTTTCATATACCAGAAATGTTTGAAGCTACTGACTGAATGAAAGGAGCTGGCATCTCACTGTCTTTGAATCTTCTTTATCATGCTAGGATTAACAGGAAAAAGCAAAAAATTTCAGAATTGCACCTTGCAATGTGGAGATATTACTGTTTGTGCATTTACAATATTCATTGATTTTGCCATTGAAAAACGTCCAGAAATGTTTGAAGCTACTGACTGAATGAAAGGAGCTGGCATCTCACTCTCTTTAAATCTTCTTTATCATGCTAGGATTAGCAGGAAAAAGCAAAAAAATTTCAGAATTGCACCTTGCAATGTGGAGATATTACTGTTTGTGCATTTACAATATTCATTGATTTTTGCCATTGAAAAACATGTTTTTCATATACCAGAAATGTTTGAAGCTACTGACTGAATGAAAGGAGCTGGCATCTCACTCTCTTTGAATCTTCTTTATCATGCTAGGATAAGCAGGAAAAAGCAAAAAATTTCAGAATTGCACCTTGCAATGTGGAGATATTACTGTTTGTGCATTTACAATATTCATTGATTTTTGCCATTGAAAAACATGTTTTTCATATACCAGAAATGTTTGAAGCTACTGACTTGAATGAAAGGAGCTGGCATCTCACTCTCTTTGAATCTTCTTTATCATGCTAGGATTAACAGGAAAAAGCAAAAAATTTCAGAATTGCACCTTGCAATGTGGAGATATTACTGTTTGTGCATTTACAATATTCATTGATTTTTGCCATTGAAAAACGTCCAGAAATGTTTGAAGCTACTGACTGAATGAAAGGAGCTGGTATCTCACTCTCTTTGAATCTTCTTTATCATGCTAGGATTAGCAGGAAAAAGCAAAAAATTTCAGAATTGCACCTTGCAATGTGGAGATATTACTGTTTGTGCATTTACAATATTCATTGATTTTTGCCATTGAAAAACATGTTTTTCATATACAAGAAATGTTTGAAGCTACTGACTGAATGAAAGGAGCTGGCATCTCACTCTCTTTGAATCTTCTTTATCATGCTAGGATTAGCAGGAAAAAGCAAAAAATTTCAGAATTGCACCTTGCAATGTGGAGATATTACTGTTTGTGCATTTACAATATTCATTGATTTTTGCCATTGAAAAACGTCCAGAAATGTTTGAAGCTACTGACTGAATGAAATTAGCTGGCATCTCACTCTCTTTGAATCTTCTTTATCATGCTAGGATTAGCAGGAAAAAGCAAAAAATTTCAGAATTGCACCTTGCAATGTGGAGATATTACTGTTTGTGCATTTACAATATTCATTGATTTTGCCATTGAAAAACGTCCAGAAATGTTTGAAGCTACTGACTGAATGAAAGGAGCTGGCATCTCACTCTCTTTGAATCTTCTTTATCATGCTAGGATTAGCAGGAAAAAGCAAAAAATTTCAGAATTGCACCTTGCAATGTGGAGATATTACTGTTTGTGCATTTACAATATTCATTGATTTTTGCCATTGAAAAACATGTTTTTCATATACCAGAAATGTTTGAAGCTACTGACGGAATGAAAGGAGCTGGCATCTCACTCTCTTTGAATCTTCTTTATCATGCTAGGATTAGCAGGAAAAAGCAAAAAATTTCAGAATTGCACCTTGCAATGTGGAGATATTACTGTTTGTGCATTTACAATATTCATTGATTTTTGCCATTGAAAAACATGTTTTTCATATACCAGAAATGTTTGAAGCTACTGACTGAATGAAAGGAGCTGGCATCTCACTGTCTTTGAATCTTCTTTATCATGCTAGGATTAACAGGAAAAAGTAAAATTTCAGAATTGCACCTTGCAATGTGGAGATATTACTGTTTGTGCATTTACAATATTCATTGATTTTGCCATTGAAAAACGTCCAGAAATGTTTGAAGCTACTGACTGAATGAAAGGAGCTGGCATCTCACT